>NW_008704865.1:423712-463712 GCF_000326865.2 Helobdella robusta
AATAAATTTGACGGTAAATTAAGGCATGAGTGACTTTCTTTGCTTTGGTGATTTTATAAGTTTGTACTGTGAAGAAACTGAAGGATACGTCTACAATGCGCAAACCAGGTCTACATTTTTCAATCCAATTGTTGGAAAAATAGGTCGACGATAATAATCTAATTGGAGTTGGCTACTACTACATGGCTAATCAAAATTTGCAAAATTGTCGTTCATTCACTCATTCCTTCGTTCGTTCATTTATTTATTCATTCATTCATTCGTTCGTTCGTTTGTTCGTTCGTTCGTTCGTTCGTTCGTTCATCTAGTCAATATGAATTCTACACAAATGTTTATGTTATCACAACTACATGGTTGTTTGATGTGCAGAGCATTTTTTTCTCTTCACTTTATAGGAAACAATCAATGCACTCGTTCCTGTTAACAAGATTTGTTATTATTTTATTATTACTATTTATTATTATTGTTATTATTTATTATTATTATTATATCATTACTATTATTTTAGTATTGCTCTTACAACAACATCTGTTACTTTTATTACTCTCGCAAGTAATAATAATAACAACGAAATTAATAATAACACTAATAATAATAATAATTATTATTATGATAATATCAATAATAATATTATTAAAATAATAATAATAAAGAGTAATATAATAATAATATTACGACCATAAAGCGCTGCATTCAACAGCATATACGTTTATCAGTGGCAAGACAGAGAGAAACCAAAGCATGTGCCTTGCCCGCAAGGTACAAAATAATAATAATAATAATTAAATAATAATAATTAAATAACAATAATAATATTTATAACTATAATTACTGTTTATAATAATTTTTAATACACGTGTGGTAGATTTTTGAGTGGATTTTCCGGTATAGATATAACTTTTTCTGCAGCTGTAACATAAACACACTTACAATGGTTACAATCGCTGGTTCGATATCTGAATATGCCTCTTGATCTATTTTATTCCCCTTGGCTGCTATGTTCTTTGAAGTGTGACTGGTTGTTAATGGAATGAAAAAAAGAACATTTCGATTCTAGTTAAGGAAAAAATTATTTGAGTGTTTTTATCTGGAAGTTTGGTTAACCTTAACGCATGAATGGACCGATTGAATAATTGGCTGATTGAATGAGTAATTAACTGCCCGATTGATTGAATAATTAATTGGGTAATTGAAATAATATTATTTTATTATTAATCACTAATTGTCATTATTACAAAATCTTCTCTCTTCTGATTGATTTCACCATCGTCTCGCTACTTTATTAAAATTTGATTTTAAAGTGATGGCATGACGAGTTAAACTCGAAGATTGCTAAGTAGCTATCTCAAAATGACGTCATTAAATACAAATATTCTTTAATAAATCATTTATTTTCAATCATACATGCCAGATGTAGTGACAGTGTATAATTATCAATAAAGGGTAGATGGTAGAAAAACATCATACCACATTGTTAAAATCAAATTCAATGATTTATTTCCCGAACAACTCGTTATTTTCCCACTACACTTTAGCCATTCAGTTTCAGATTTGCATTCAAAATCGATACAAACTGAACAAGAAGTACCGCAAACTTCTGCAAACGAGTGCTGACGAAGTCGAGAGTCTTGAGTTGAAGACGTTGAAGGCTCAAGCCAAGGTCGGCTGGCTAGATTGACATCATTGTTCGCGTTGATTTTGCATCGTCCTTTATATCTTTAATGTCATTATATTGCCATTTTTATAAAAAATATCATTGATGCTTTACTATTTATATTATTTAAATAAGACGAAACGCCTATGATGAGGATGATAATAACGAAGATAATGGTAACGACAAAAATGATTATAAAGATGCTGATAACGATGATAATGATATAAATGATGACGATAATGATGACGACGACGATGATGATGATGAAGTCAACGACGATGATGATTATAGTTTGCAGCGGACGCAGAGAACGATGATAACGTGGCCGAACAGAAAAGACAACATGGCAAGAGAGTTAGATATGGTGAAGTTATACAGGTTTGTTGATTGACTAGTGGATTGGCTGGTTGGTTTGTTATATGGTTTCTAGTTTGGCGATTGATTGATTGATTGAATGATTGAATGATTGATTGATTGATTGATTATCTGGTTCGTTGGTTGTTAGTTTATTATGGACTACTTCATCCCATCATCTTTTTTATATGTCTTTTGTAATATATGTAAATCCACATCGCTTATATGTGCTTTCGGTTATTTGTATGTAACACTATACAATTGTTATTTTTATTTTTTATTTGTGTGAGTGTTACGTCATTGTATCTTCTGCTGCTGCTGTTGTTGCGTCATTGTTGTTTAATTTTTATCCATTAACCTTCCACCAGTCTGGTGATTTTCCCAATTTATTTAGGTAGAGGTTTTTTGCGTGGTTTGTGTTTTTGCATGGATTTATTATTATATTCGAGATAAAGTTATGAACGAGAACTAAAAATAACAACACATAAAACATTAACTTTGACAGATACATATGTACGTACGTACGCACGCACGTACACACAAATAAACATACACAAACAAACACACAAACACAACCACACACACACAAACACACACAAACAGCTAAAGCACATGTTCACGGATAAATTCATCCACATTAGTACTACAACCACAAGCAGAAGGGACAAAAATAATATGCTTGTTAGTAAATTAATCTATTTATTTATTTATTAGTTTGTTCATTACATATTTACTGAGTTTGTTAAATTTTTTATTAATTTATTCATTTTTTCATTAATTATTATTACAAATTAAATTTTCGACTACTCACATGTTAACTTCGGGGCATACTGCCATGCAAAATGGCTCCCTAATAAAGAAACCTAAGTGCCTCTTCAGGTTGGCCAGCAGGGTGAAATAATTGTTTTCAACAAGGGTTGCTGGCGTTTCATAGTTGGAGATGTATTTATAAATTAACTTGAAGTGAATGTTGAGCAAGGAGCATTTACTTCTTCTTACTCCTAAAATCTTATCCATCTGACCGTATGAAATGTAATAGCAGAAGTTATTGTGATGGGAAGAATACGATGGGAAGGTACTTCTGGTCGATCTGTCCATGGCCGCCATCGATGAAAACATTGTTAATTATTTATTATTATAATAATGGTAATAATAATAATAATAATAATAATAATAATAAATAAATAATATTTTCAACTGGAAGGTGCACCTGCTGGCATACAATGGAAAGCACGCTCAGATCAAGATACTGCCCAGGTACAAAGTTAAGACAGAAGGAGAATCAGTAAGATTATCTAGTATACATTATTTAAACGCTTCACATGCGCATGAGATAAACTTTTCATCTACAATCATACGTACGTGAGTGTAGTGGCCACATTAACACATATGCACTGAAATATAAGCAAAACGGAAAGCATACTGTATACTAATAAAGATTATGTTATGTGATCGTCTGTTTACTGTTTAATTGGCCTCCAATAGGTGCAAATATTTGACCAAATAATATTCGAGTCGGTCAAATCTCCCGGTCAGTTCTTCCACGTCAGCGCTCCATGGAAGATTGACAACTTTTCTGTCGGGTTGGTTGTCTGGTTATATTTTGAGGATGATTGTTTCTGGAAACATTTTCGTTGATTTGTTGTCTATTTTTTTTCTACCTTTTTTAAAAAATATTATTCGATCGCTTTTTAAAATTATTTTTTGCAAATTTTTTCGTTTTTCATTACATGCTCCATCAAATACGCCACAAAAAATTTAACTTTTGTCGTCGTAGCCTTCTCCAATTTCTGATTGTTGATGTCCAAAATTAAAACTCCCATAGACAAACTTCGTAAAACTATGAAATTTCAAAAGCCAAACACAAAAATAAACACGAAAATTCAGACACACACACACACATACACACACACACACATATATATTTCTCAAAACACATTGACGCATATAAGCCGACACACAAACATGGGACAACAACAACGTCATGTTATTTGGAGAAGCACCTCTGGGACTGCACACTTTTGTCATCCGCTCTCTCCATGGTATGTTCATCGGTGGATTTCACGTACACAGGCACAACACGCAAGATACAACACTGCATACAACATGCGTGTTATGCACTATACTAAACAGCAAGAAAAAAGATACAAACATGGAAAAAGTACTCCAAGAGTTACAAACAAATTCGGAGTGTTGTTGCCGAAACACGTATGCAGATGCCAACGTATTTATAGAATTTTAAACTAACCATATATAGGATGGGGAGAAACAAAATAACGCAGACATTAAAGAAGAATAATAAAAAAATGAAAAAAAAATAAAAGAATGACGATAAAAAATAGCTAAAAAGAGAGAAAGAGAGAGAGAAAGAATAAAAGAAGAAGCAAATAAAGCAAAGTGGAAATGGAAAAGCGCTCTTGGATTTACGACATTCCTGAAGCTTGTATGATAGTAATAACATGACTCTACTTTCTACGCTCTCTCTAAATACTTACTGCACACGTGCATGAGTGTGTTTGTATGTGTCTGTGTGTGTGTGTTTATGTTTGTATGTGTGCATGTGAATGTGCATTTATGCGTGAATGTGCATGTTTGAGTATTTGCACGTGTGTGATGGTGCTATCACATGAGTAAGATTCTTTCAAAAATTCGCTGTTGTACAAAAACTATCATTAAAACATCAGAGCATTCTAACCACGTATACACGCATGAAAATTGTGCAATACATACACTGTGAGATAATTTAAAATTGCAGGCAAGTATGCTTGCTTGTATATGTACGTAACATACATACGGCTCGTTCAAAATGTTGTCCGTGTCACGTTACAACACTAACAAATAGACCTAAATAACATAACTGGAAGCGCTTTTGAAAAAAGATGACGATATACTAAATATTTAAAAAAATTTCAAAGCTACATCGAAAATGGCAAATAATAATATTATTATTATAAAAATAATTATTAAACAAATTAATAATATTATTCATAAAAAAATTATGTTTGGACAGGTCGGAGTTGAACCTTGGAGTTCAGCCTGCTGGTTTCACGGTAGTCAAATGTTACAGACACTCTGATGAGCAGAAGGAATATCTGAGGGTGCATGAATATATGATTGCATGATTGCATGAACGAATGAATGAATGATTGCATGAATGAATGAATGATTGCATAAATGAATAAATGAATGAACAAATAAATGGTTAAATAAAAGAGTAATTAAATGAATATATAAATAAATGATTGAGTGAGTAAGTCGGACAGACGGATGAACAAACTGACTAACGGACTGACTAACTGGCTGGCTGATTGGCTGACTGACTGATTAACAATGCAAATGTGGTCTAAAAAACTCCGGATTTAAGTTATTAATTTTTTTTAATTTTTCATCGTTTTTATAAATTTTTATTAATCTTAAGCAACATGGCTTTCCTAATTGCACTACAGGGTGGTAGCGTCATAAGGCTATTCCACAAGGAGCTGGAAGCGTTTGTCGTTGCTGAAGGATTGTTTGACGATGAAATTACTGAAGATGGTAATCATGATGATGATGATGACGATGATGATGATGACGATGATGATAATGACGTGACTTTATTTGCAATGATTACAGATGTAATGAAATTCATCATCGTAACCGTCATCAACATAATTATAGTAGTAGTAATAATAATAATAAAATTTATTGTTATCCTCATCATCTTTATCATCTTCTTCATCATCATCTTCATCATCTTCATCATCATCTCTACCGCCATCTTCACAGTACACCTGAGAATAAGAGAAGTGGATCAGCTGGTGCCGAAGTCACTCTACCCTACAACCAGTGGGAATACCTTTTGGCAAGTCGAAACCGAAACCAGTTTGTTGAACGGTTGGTCGGTTTTTCACTTTCACTTTTCCATTTTTTTTTCTTTTAAAAAATCAGACTTTGAGAGTATTCGCGAATAACACCAAGGTGTGTGGTTCGTGGATGTGTATTCACAAACGATGTGTGCCTGCGTTGAATATGCTTATGTTCTTTTAAGTTATTTTTTGAGCAATTAAATTTATTAACCAATTAGAAAATTAATTTAATAAATACATTATGTGTGTGTTAAATTGTTAAATTAACTATAAAATTTTTTTATCATAAAAGCAACCATTTATAAAATATCTGAAATAACGCTTATCCAGTTCTTTCAAAGTGAAACTAATATAATTACTACATAAGTTTTTGAAAGGAATTAATGCACTTAATTAATATTCATGAGATAAATTCATGGCCTCATACAATCGAAAAATAAGGTGATGTCATTCGTTGGGAGCAGCAAATCAGATTCCGCCACATGACTACCAGGCAATATTTATGCATAACAACTGACCGTAGAGTGACCTTGACATTCGATTCCAAAGACCCAAGGACTGTTTTCAGGGTTCATCCCGTCATTAAGGTTGTTATGATTTATTGGAGATTTTGATTTCTTTCAGCAATTTGGAACTAAAATAAAAACGACAAACTGATTTATTAAAATTTAACTTGTGTCTGGTTACTTAAATTTTAGTTAAATTTTAAACAATAATACTTTTAAAGCATTAATAAAGTTTATCAAATTTACTTTCAAACTTTTTTTTATAATTTTGCTTACAATGCAGGCTAAGGTAAGACGGTAAAAAAAATTTTTTGGAGGATTTGATAAAATGTCTGTTACATTTCGACCGATTGGTATATGGAGAAGTGGATGAATGGCTGATGAATTTGATTTATTAACGTTTGCACCTCACAGCAATTTAAAACAATTTTTAAATAAATAAAAATCTGATTAATTATGTAGTAGAAATTGACTTATTTTTCATCTTTTTCAAATCCATGGAAACCGCCAGGAAGTGGATGAGATAATTTTCGACAGCTACGCGCGAATTGAACACGTCATCACTGGCTACTGGTTGCACGCCATGAGGGGTTCAATTATTATTATTATTATTATTATTATTATTTTAAACAGTTAATTACTTAATAAATTAAACACAAATGATCGAATTAATAAATAAGTGTTCTAGTTAATACTATAGAGTTTTATTTTTCTGAAATGTTTAAGCAGTTCTATAAACTTTTGTAAGTAACTTTCTACTCTGCATGAAATTAATTGTTTTCGATTTAAAAAAAAATTAATAAAATAATTTATTCAATTGAAAATCTTGAAGATGAAGAATATGTGAGAAGGCAGTTGAGGCAAACGGAAAATGAAAGCGGAGAATCCCTGAAGAGTTTGAGATGGGATGCTGCCTCCCTCAGGAAGGTTGGACTGGTATTTCCGGAATGTTTCATTTGAGTGACGTCATCAAAATCGTCACTACCGCCACCACCACAATTACGGCATCTACATCGTCATCATCACTAACATCAAAATCGACCAGAAACCATCATTTTTAAACATCTTCTCTTTAACGTTCTCAATAATATTATAACATTTACAATATTAGCAACAGTATTAGTGGAAAAAATTATATCAGAAACAGTAGTAGCTATATATTGATAACATCCACTGTTTTAATATTACTGTTAAATGAGCCTGATCATACACTGCAGTGGCCGAGTTTGAATGTATCATGTACAACGAATGGTGTGTGATATGCATTAATTCACGTACATACGTATACACCGTGTGAGGTATTAATACTTTTTAATAAAATACATTCAACAAAATAACCATGTTACCATTTAACCATGATAGATATCTGCTAGTGGTGAGAAGGTCTACCACGATGCTTACACCCTGCAAGTTGTCGAGCCAGCCAACCTGTCGGCATTCAATTATGCCGCTGGCATGGTTCCTTTCCTACTCAACCATATCCTAGATGTGAGTTGTGTGTGTGTGTGTGGGATGTGTGTGTGTGTGTGTGGGATGTGTGTGTGTGTGTATGTGTGAAAATCTAATCGGCTGTCGTTACATTTTGACATTTAAATTGTTTTCTATAATTTCAAGTTTTAATTTATTTCCAAATTTTTGCTTCTAACCATATTGTTCCTGTAATTTTTGCCGATGTTAATTTGCAGAGAAACCAGGGCAAGATATTGAACGCCAAAAAAACATTCAAGATAACTCAGGTTACCAAAGAGATATGAAAAATTATAACATGATTTAAACGCAGCTGGTTTTGAGAAATAAACTTCATTGTTATCAAGTGGGTATGGTAACATTTGCAATAAAAACTGTTCACAGGCGTTGGAAGAGTTGAAAAACTTCATGATCGTAAACGGGGTGGCAATGAAGAAGAGACAAAAGTTGATGAGGAACTTGAGGGTATGTGCTCATTTTTACCGCAAAATTGCCATCATCTTATTTTGCGTACGGTATTTTAGTCACATTTACATTAACGTCACATCTTATCACATTACATCCCAACCAGCACGTCAAATGACATCACACAATGACGTCACATCCCTACCATCACAACATAAAATGACATCGCACAATGACGTCACATTTCTGAAAACTCAGCTGATAGACCTGTTGGTACGAGCCCTGCAGTTTCCACTCCAAGGGGCCCAGGACCAAACGCACCTGACCAAGATATTCAAGGGTGCCTACGACGTCCTCTACACCTACATGATTGGTCGGTGTCTGCCGATGGTGAAAACGATGAGGATGACCTGAATGATGATGACGACGATGATGATGAAGAAATCGACTTTATTTTTTTATTAATGCATAATTTTGAACTGTTGAAATTTTAAATAACTATAATTGCTAATTCCATTATGTTATTATTTTTATTACTGTCATCATCATCATCAGTACCAACTATCATCATCGTCATCTTATCATCATCATCATCTCATCATTATCATCGTCATTATCATCATCGTCCCATTTTAAACAGGCAACAGTCGCAAGAACGCCCTCTACTTCGCCAAATACATTGACTTCTTTCAAACGCAGATCACCGTTAAAGTCGTAAGTAGTTTATACACAAAATATTCTCGCGCGCGCACACACACACACACACACACACACACGCACACACACGCACACGCACATGCACACATACACACACACACACAACAAACGTTTGAACAGGGTGATATAGGGCTGAATGTGGCGAAGATGATTGCAGAGTTGATAAGGGATAACAGAAAGATTGTTGATAGGATCAGTCAAGAACAGATCGAGCTGTTTGTTGGACTCTTGAAGATTAATAAAGTTGGTGTTGTTGTTGGTGTTGTTGCTAGTTTGATTTAAGGTTATTTGTTGTTGTTGCTAGCTTAATGTGTTGAAATTTGTTGTTGCTTGTTTAATGTGTTGTTATTTGTTGTTGTTGCTAGATTAATGTGTTGTTGTTTGTTGTTGTTGTTGCTACTAGTTTGATGTGTTGTTAATTTTTGTTGTTGTTGCTGCTGTTAGATGTGTTGTTATTTGTTGTTGCCGCTAGTTTGATGTGTTGTTATTTGTTGTTGTTGTTGCTAGTTTGATGTGTTGTTATTTGTTGCTGTTGTTAGTTTTATGTGATGCCTTTTGTTGCTGTTTTTAACCATGGTGTTGTTTGCGATGTAATTATGTTAATGATGATATTAATGTTAAGGAATATACCATTTCATTATTATTGTCATTAATAACATTCATCCTCATCATCATTATCATCATTAACTTTGTCATCATCTTAATCTTTATCATCATCACACTGCATAACTTCATCAGTGACAGAGTGATTACGTACAAACGAAACACACACACACACGCACGCACGCACGCACACACAAACACACACACACGCACGCACGCGCGCACACACAAACACACACACACACGCACGCACGCACGCACACACAAACACACACACACACGCACGCACGCGCGCACACACAAACACACACACGCACGCACAAACACACACACACACGCACGCACACACAAACACACACACACACACGCACGCACACACACACAAACACACACACGCACGCACACACACACACACACACACACACACCTTACAGAACTACCGATATCTGGACCTGCTGAACGTGTTATGTGTGTGTAACGGTGTGGCTATCACAAACAACCAGACATATATCACGGAGCACTGGCTCAGGAGAGATAAGGTGACAGAGTGAGAGGATGGTAATAAAAATGATGGTAATGATAATTTGAAGGCTTCTAACGATGATAAGAATGATGATGACGATCACTTTAAGAATAATGATAATGATGATATTAATTAATGATGACGATTGTGACAAGGCTTGTTATATTAATGATGACTATGACAACAAACTGTGATGGTAATTAATGAATTTTACAAACGACAATTTACCAATTCAGATTTGCACATGTAGAAATACACAACTTACCAAATCTACACAATACATTGTAATTTATAAGTAGAGTGTTATAACGAAGGTCTCCTTGATTACATTGTTTTGACCATCTGAAATAAGGTCGGCATGAGGTATCTGACGGAACGAGGTCAGAACGTGAATGGCCAACCTAACATCATATACGTTTCGGCCAACAATGGCGTCAGTTGGACGCCTCTGCACCAATTTGTTAACGTCAGTTTAATTAGACTAGTTATCACTTGATAAGTTTTCTGTTACCTAGTGACCAGCCTATCATCTTTAACGAAGCTATTAACGTATTATAACTAACTTACTGAATGTATTTTACTTAACTTTTATTTTTTTTAGATTTTTGTGTATTTAATTGTATTTAATGTATTAAATGTATTTAAATTATTATTGTATACTTCTTTATTATTGACACTTGACTGAGCAGAAAGACCTAAGTACGTACAACGAAGAAGATGTCATATTCTTCGAACACCAACTAGATCTCTACGGAAATCTGAGTTACGTTAGTGAAGTTTTTCACCTTTAAATGTCACATTGAATTGAATTGAAACAATCTTTTATTCAGCAAAATATCACAATGATAAATTACTAGAAGACCAGAAGTTTTCACTTATTAATTATTATTTTATTATTAACATTATTAGTAAATAATATCACTTTCACTATTATTATCGTCGTCATCATCGTCGTCGTTAGGGTCGGAACGATTTCTCGATCTTCGTGATAACGAGAGAGTTGGGAATTCTGACTTGGGACGAGGCCTTCCTTTCCCTCAGGTCCACACTTCTGCCGGAGAGTCTGCGGGCCAAGTACTGCGAACTCATCATTGGTTTGTTTGCCATCTAATGTAATGATGGAACGTCTATCATTTATCTATTCATTTATTCGTTGAAATTTTTTTTTTAATTAATTCCATTTATTCACAAAAAAAAGTGAAAGTGTCAGCTTAGCAATAAATGCTTATCTAGGGTTGACTCCCATAAAACAAGAAATAACATAGTAAATAACCCAAAAAATAACACAATAATCAAATCATCAAATTATATTCCACACTCATTGATATTTTGTTACAGTTATAATCATTGCATCATTGTTACACATAAAATAAATCAACCAAACACACTCACACACGCACACACAAACACACACACACACACACGCACACACAAACACACTCACACATACTCCAGGTCTTTACATTGACGTGGGTACGAATTATTCAGTGTTGGACCATACGAACCTCTCCTTCATATATGAGGACATCCTCTCTCCAGGACCCAACGCTGATGGAGAATTCGTGAGTTTTTTGTTTCTATGTTTTTTTATTTTTTTTGTGCTCACATATTTTTACAAATTTTACTATATAATTTCTTAAATTTTAAAATCATGTTTGTTCAAATTAATGTTTGCACTCGATTGCAATTATTGAACACGATTAACAAAACTGAAAGGTCAAAAAATCGATCCCTGCTATTGAAAACTGGTTGGCACCTGAAGGGGTAGGTTGATTTTTCATTTGAAGATCTAATAAATATTTTATTAAAATATTTCTCAAAATTACACGTACGATGTGAATGACGTGAATATGACCCGTCACAAAACAGGTCTGTTTAATGCAAAGATTCAAATTAATCTAGGCCATTATTTTTTGTAATTTAATTCTGCAGATAATAAAAGATTTGGTGACGTTGTTTCCCGTGATAAGGGATTGGATAGCCGAGTTTCTGCTGGACATCAAGGAGATGATTGCATCTCAGACTGGACACAACATGCTCATCGAACAAGTTAAATCAACGTCATCTTGTCCCCTGATTAAAAATATTCAAATTAAATATTTTTTTTACCATATTGGATTTTGTTTGATTGGAAAGTTCTGCAGATTTGTATGTGGTACTTTAGAGTTAAGTTTATAAAATTATTCATCAAAACATTGCAGCATGATTAAAATGTTGATTTAATGAACCAGGTACTGAGGTTGTTTCATTTTCTGGTGAAGTTTGGTTACTACGGGAGCGACGACATCCGGAAGCTACTGAAGCCACTGCTCATCATTCTCGACTGCAAACACGACAAACCATTCCCTCCCGACACCGAGAAAGGTTGATGGACTTCGTTTGATGTCTCAATTATTATTATTATTATCATTATTATTATTACCAAAACATTTATAAAGCGCCAATTATATCGATATCTCAAAGGCGCCATCACATTCGTATCAAATTCACGATCTTAAAAATAGCCGCAAAAAACCAATTTATAAATCGAGAGAAACCAAAATCACCAATAGTTAATTGCATATTCAAACTATATTTATACAAAAGAACTAATAAGAATGCTGCATCGTGCGAAGCTTATAAGTATGAAACAAAATAAATCAAACTGTGTTATCATCCATTCACAAGCATTTTTGTCACATTGAGCATACCAACTCGAAAATTGTAAACACTTTCAAACCGTTTCTTTATTTTATCATTAAATATATTGATTTGAAAACTTCTCAATATTCAAATGCAGGGTTTTCAAAAGAATCTCAAAAGATAGTTCAACTCTATCGAACGAAGGATCGCTTCGAACCAAGCAAGGAATGTGCAGCTCTTGTTGACGCCAAGTATCAGTCAGTAATTCTTCCAAAATTCTCAATAACTTTACAAATTTCAACGTAAAAATGTTTCTCGAACAAGAGCAAACTTTGAATTAGTTTTGTGAAAAAATGATTATTTATTTTAGATAAAAAATAAAATAATAGTGACGTCATTAAGTCACCGCATTTATTTTTTCACAACTTTCAACACCAGAGCTATGGAAGTACTTGACCTTCTTCTGACCTTTCAGTTCAACTCCCGCCTAGAGAGTTTTATAGCAAAGTTCAAGACGTCTGACCTTGCCGCCAGCAAGTCAAGAGGAGTGCACAGCATTCTTTGCCCTCTCCTGTCTGAGGATTTTGATGCCTTTGATCAATCCAAGTTAGAAAGTATTTGGTGCTGTTAGGAAATGAACCAGTCTTCGTGTACCGTTGTTATCCTTTCAAATTTTTAACCATTTTAATTATCACACTCATTATCATAATTTTCTGCTTTCTCACCCCTACCACTACCATCAACATCATTTTTATCGTTTCAGAAAAGGGTTATCACTACAGAAGAAAGCGGTGAAAGATTTGAAATCAATGTTCGAGTCAACAGCCTACTTCGATTCAGAGCAGATCACTTCAATTCTTATGGTCAGTTGGTCTTAGTTCCAGCAAATTTAATTTTTCAAAATTCTTTTCTTTACCAACCGTAGTATGTTTCGCCAGTAAGGCCATCAATAAAACGAGTCGTCAATACTTTGATAATGTTGTTATGCTAGCAATGCATGTAGAAATGCACCGAACCTCTAGTGAAAAAATCAAATTTATCATTTTGTATTTATCATTTCTAGCTGCTGATATAATTGTTAAAGATGTATTGGCTTTAATAAGTAAAAATATTAAGCATTACTATCAATAGGAATGGTGAATAATATTTAAAAATTGCTGATGACGAAGTAGAATGATGATTTGATGATAATGAAAATTTGATGAGGTGATTAATGCATTGTGACTAAACTAATCACATGGTATGTACGTACGTTTAACAACTATGTTTATGTAACAGGTTATAAATTTAAGATTTTTAATAATTTATTTCAATTTCTAGGACCTTTCCAACTATAAATATGACAAAATGATCAACAAGTCTTTGTGTCTTCTCAACAAATTCTATTCTGCAAAAACGAAATTATTCAAACTGGCTATAAGGGCAATGGTTGGTCATTTTTGTTGCATTTTTACCTTCAGTTTGTAACACATTCGTCCATGTATGTGCGTGTGTATATTTATTTTCATGTGAGTATGTGTGTGTTTGGGTAAAAATTATGAATGTTTACATGCCTGCTGGCTTCTTAAATATCAACAATCATTCCCTTTTGAACTTGATTGCAGGTTCTGATAACGACTGACTCGTGCCACGTGCACAGAGAGGTAGCGAGGACGATGCCCATATTGAGAAGGTTGGACTGGTTGGCATTTGCTGGAAAATGTTCGTTTCCTGCATGTTTGTTTAGCTGCTTAGCGGGTTTATCGATCGATCGATTGTTTACAAGATTGACTAAAGAGTTGATTGATTGGTTGATTGATTGATTGACTGATTGACTGACTGACTGACTGATTGATTGATTGATTGATTGATTGATTGATTGATTGATTGATTGATTGATTGATTGATTGATTGATTGATTGATTGATTGATTGATTGATTGATTGATTGATTGATTGATTGATTGATTGATTGATTGATTGATTGATTGATTGATTGATTGATTGATTGATTGGTTGATTGATTGATTGATTGATTTATTGTTGATTGATTGATTGATTGATACCTGTCCAGATACTCAAAAGCCAAGTTGAACGACGATCAGGTGAAGTCGATGGGAGGTGTTCTAGACACCTACACTGGGTATAAGTTGCGATGTTCATTACTTTGAACTATTAAACCGACAAATTAAAAAAAACACAAAATCAAACTCTTCATCACATTTGTCTTACAATGTATAAATTTGTTTGATAATTTCAATATCTATCGCCAACATATACGTTCATGTTTTTCAGGTTTTGTCACATCCCGAAAGATGAAACTGAGAGGAATCCAATGAACCAGAACATCCTCATGAACCACGGTGCGCTACCTACAATAGACACAATCACACACACACGCCACACACACACGAACACGCCACACACATACGCACACACACGCCACATACGCCACACATTCACACACACACACACGCCACACATTCACACACACGCACACACACACGCCACATGTCACACACACACAAATACACACACACACTCACACATATACGCACGTACAAATATGTTAAATTTGATTCATGAAATTGCTGTTACAATCAAAGTCTACAATTATTTTAATGAATATTAACGATTCTTAATGGTTTTTAGAGGTTCTTACGTTGGTTTTTGATATGTTGACTGCTGAAATCGATGCCAAGCTAATGGTGAGTGAGATGATGATGACGATGGTGATGATGTTAATGATGATGATGATGACGATGATGATTATGATGATGATGATAATGATGACGACGACGACGATGATGATGATGATGGTGATTATGATGATGTTGATGATGATGATGATGATGACAACGATACGATATATATCATCGTAACGATATATATCATCGTAAGGATATATATCATTATCACAAACACCACCATCACAAACACCACCATCATAAACATCCAACCAGGAACAGTACAGGGGCTTGGAGATCATATTGAAGAAATGTTTGAAGCTGTTGAAGGCCCTTGCGAGAGGGAATGAGTTGGTGCAGTTGAGGATGTTTGAACGTTTGGATGTTCTGCTGAAGATTAAAGTCGTTGAAGCTGATGTTGCGGACTCACTGAAAGAAGTTTGTAGTTGTGGTGGTGCTTTTTGATCCTGTTTGTTGTTGTTTTTTTTGTGGTTGTTGATGTTGTAATTGTTGTTATAGTTGTAGTAGTTGTTGTTGTTATAGTTGTAGTAGTTGTTGTTGTTATAGTTGTAGTAGTTGTTGTTGTGATTGTTGTTGTTGCTGTTGGCCTGACGTCATTGCGTTGTTATTTTTGTTATCAAGTGTAAATTGCTGGTGCATCGACATTAATTATTGTTGTTGCGTATTAAGTTTCGTCCTATCGATCAGGATGTACATTATTAACGGATGAAAATAATTACTTATGACGTCATCATCCCGAAAGGCCTTCATAGGCAACCAGCGGACCTGCTTAAAGATTCTTCCCCAGCAGATACAAAACATCGTCGACCTCATCGGCACCCTCCAAGATCGAGCAGGGGCAGAATTCCTTGACCTTCTCAAGGTCACTTGACTAAAAATTTTAATTTAATTTTTTAGAAAAAATTTATAAATATTTCAGATTAGCATTCAAAAGAAATTAACGTTAACAATTAACCCAAAAATAATTTCATTAAACTGAAGACGGAGCAACAAAATCCAAGACTGAAAATGTTTGAAATCTTCACAGGTGATCGTAAAAGTGGATGGCTTAGGTCTGACGCTGAAGCGCAACCAGGCGTACGTCATGAAATACGTCATGCAAGACTACAACAAACTGGCATCCATCATGGACCAGCCGAGAGAGTTCAGAGAGCAGATTCTGCTGGGTGAGGCAGGGCTCAACCAACTGAAGTACCTCATCAGCCTCGTCGATCTTCTGGCCACATGTGCCGAGGTGGGCTTCCTTATGTTCATTTTCGGTTATTTAATCTTTTAAAATTGAGCGACAAATTAATTTATAAAATTTAAATGTTAAAAATCGAAGATTGCAAAGGATAAGTTGTTTTATTATTACAATAGAAATTTTTACAAAATGTTAATTTTCTAGAAGGTGACAATTTTTTCAAATAATTTGTTTTATTCTTGCATCGATTAACAACCACATCAACAACAACAGCAGCAGCAACAACACCACCACCACCACTATCAACAGCAACAACAACAATGTAACGGTTCAACACCAAAAACTTTAGCAACAACCAAACCACAAAAAACAACAAACAAACTCATAAAAAAGGGTGAAAATCGTTTCATCGAGTCCATGTGCCAGACGATAATGTCGGTGGACGAATTGTTGTGGGTGATGAACCATCCCGACCTGGACAACAACCTGAAGAAACCCTTCATGGCCTACTTCCTGTGGGTCTACATGAAAACTGCCGGAAGTGCCGTCGAAAGTGGGGCTGGCGATCTGCCCCATGACGTGTTCGCATCAAGTGATGACGACGATGATGATGGCGATGGTGGTGGTTATGATGATAATGATGGTGGGGATTAGGATGATGATGATGGTAGTGGGGATTAGGGTAATGAGGAGGGTGGTGCTGATGATGATAAGGATGATAACGGTAACAAGAACGTTGTAATGTCGGCTTTGAAATCCATTACAAAATGATGACCACAAAAATCATTTTCAGTACTTCGTCGCCATCTTTAATATCGTCATCAGTGACGTCATCCTCATTATTTCTGTTATCCTTATTATCATTATTTGTTATTATTATCATTTTTAATCATCAACACTATCAGGAGCCTCTGGAACTTTCTGATCCATCTGTCACGTGATCTGCATCAGCTGACGGAATTTGTATCCAAGCATTCCGACAAGGCAATGAATCACATCAAAAAATATCCTGAAAAATGGTTAGCAGAAACAACAACAACAGCAACAGCACAACAACAACAGCAACAATTACAATAACAGCAACAACAACAACAGCAGCAGCAGCAACAACAACAACAGCAACATCAACACACACACATACACACACATAGAGCGTACATGAACATGAATATACTTAGATCCGCCTTGTTGTTGAAGCAGGCCTCAGCAAAACAAGAGAACCCAGCGTCTTTAACCACAACGCTATCACACCAGACACTATATAACTTGTAGATTAACTACTATCAACTATCATATAATGTATGTTATTAATATAATTTATAAGTTCCAGAGCGGACGATAGTGACTACGATTCAATCTTTTTCCATAATGTCCACTACGTGTTTGAAGCAGTAATGCCAATTGTTCAGGTCATCATCGCCATCATCATCATTTTTAATGTCATCATCGTCGTCATCATCTTCGTCGTTGTCGTCATTTCTAACAACATCCTTCATAAAATCATAATAAACTCCATCATTTCAAATACTGTAGCCATGATGTAATCATCATCATCATCCCAACGTCGTCGTCATCATCATTATCATCAATATCATCGTCATCATCACCACCACCATCATCATCATCAACATCGTTATGACCATCATCACCATCATGGTCATTATTTTATTTACTGTCATTCATCATGTTGTTATCATCACCTTCATTTTCACCTTCACCATCATGCTACTACCATCGTCACCAACATCACAACTATCATTATTATTATTATTTTTATTATTATTATTACTATTATCAATATCAAAATGGCGAACAGGCATTCTACACGAAATTCTACCAGCCAGAAAAGGATGTGCATCCGGAAGAGATTGAGAACACGGATAAGTTGGCCAGGATGCTTGTGGTGATTTTTGATATTTTAAAAAAATTATTAATAAATAAACAAATAAATGAATTAATAAATTAATGAGTTAATAAATGAATAAATGAATGAATGAGTGAATAAGTTAATTGTGTAAGTAATAAAGAAAACTAATTAATACAAAAGCTAATAAAGATTAAAATTGAATATTTTGAACGTTGTAACAAATTTTGCATCAGTCAGTGTCTGATTTTTGATAGAATAAAAAAATAAATACACAATAGTTAAAATATTTGTTTGTTGTTGCTGATTTTCCTCTATTTTAACAAACGATTAATTTGTTTAATTCGGCAAGGGGTTTTGTGAGGCGGTCATACCCCTTGTGTCCAACCCTACCTACAACAAAAACATCATCGCATGTATCAGTGCCATCATTCCATCATCCACTGTTCCCGTCACCGTGAGTCTGGATAGCATGGGTGGATTGGATGAATAGGGCGATTGTTTTTGGATGGGATGGTTTGATGGTTGTTTTGAATTGAATGGATAGATGGTTGTTTTTGATTAGATAGATGGTTTTGGATGGATAGTTTTGGATGGGGTGGATAGGTGGTTGTTTCTGGATTGGATGGATTGATGGCTGATTTCGGATAACACCACCATAATCAACCCTTAGTACAGTTTGATAATTTTATTTATCTAGGTCATGGAAGGTCTGATCGATCATTTGGTGACCTACAATAAGATCAACCAATCGAAACTTCTGTCCCTCAAGGTGGTGATGATCTATTTTTATATTATTTTTACAAAATTTAAGATTTGTTTCAACGTTTAAAGTCATTAATAATGTTTGCAGTTTCCTTTGTTTAGTCAATAAAAACTATGAGATGCATATCATAGGACTCCAACATTCTCATTAAGACTCTAATATAACAGTGTTTAATTAATTAATACACATGCACTGAACACACACACACACAAACAAACACACATGTACACAAAAAACACACACAAACACATAGGGACACAAGGAATACTACCAGGCCGAATTGGAACTGAACGAGAAGCTTCGTATCTTCTCAGTGAACTGCAGTCTCATATACGGGGGCTACAACTCTGTCCAGGCGCAACTTAAAATCAAATCCAAGAGAGGTTAGGTTGGGATTGTAGGAATTAGGCTTGGGATTAAGAGTATGATTTATAATTGGGATTATGAGATGAGGATTGTGATTGAGATGATTATATATGTAATTATGTGATGAGGGTGTTAAAAGTTTAAATGCTGAATTAAAAAATGATAGTAAAGAGACGAAGTTTGGTGTTAATATTTTGAAGTGCTGTGACATAGAAGTAACAATATCGTTGAAAATGATGATGAAGATGATGATGACGGCAAATGATGATGAAGATGATGAGGTTGGAGAATGATGGTGAAGACGATGAATTTAATTAATAACGATGAAATGTAAGTTTAAAAATTAAAATAACAACCTGCAACTACAGAGTACACGAGGCTGGGCGGTGATGAAGAGTTGCCTCTGGGTGAAGAATTTCAAGAGCACCTCAAAAGGTTAGCGGTATTTATAAATTTATTACTGATGTTTATTGTTCCGCTTAATAATTAACAATTTTTAACATTTTAAAAAGTTTGTTAAAATCACAACTACTTTTTGATTCATTAATTTTTTAAAGGTTCATAAAGACGAATGAAAAAAAAGTTGAAAAGAGATTGGAGCTCATTAAGAAACTGGTCACCCAGCTGGCGTGCGTTGTTCTATTTTTGGCCGGCCAGCTGTTTTTTTAATTTAAAATTCAAATTTGTTTATTTATTTCACTGTTAATTATTGATCACAGCATAAACTAATGTAATAATTAATTAATCTTATTAATCGTTACATTTGTAAGCATCATGTTGTTCGAACAACAATCACATCACAAACTTATAAATATTTGCATTGCAGTAGATACAAATTTAAAAAAAAATGTAAGAGCTAAAATAGCAATACTCAGACAATTTTTTCCCCACGACCAGAATTTCTTGGGAGATGTACCCGAAACTGACGTCAGAGTTCATGCGGATGGACCAGGAAGAACTGGACATCAGGAGTCTACAGCTGCTCAGGGCTGTCATTCACAACGAAGAACGCAAACTGCCTGAAAACTGGGCTGAAGATCCCTCCGCTCATAAAAAGTTCTTTTAATATTCCTCTAACAAATTATTTGTTATTAATTCTTAATCTTTACAATTTATTTATTATTCTACGTTTAATTTAATTTTTTCTTCATCAACCGGCTCAGACATTTAACGTGGATAAGGAACGTGCAAGTGGAACTGAACGAGATGGGGTCTGTTAGGAGGGCCCTCCCTCATCTTGCGAGGCCCTGCGATAGGGTGGCCAAGGAGGTTCTGGCTTTTGTGTCCGTCATGCTCTTCAATGCCAACGAACCTGTTCAAGTTAGCTTCACTGATTGATCTCGTTTTTAACTTGTACCTGATCAATTAATCAACCAACTGACTCACAAATTGAAAATCAAATAGTTACAAGTATTAATGGGAAATTTTATTTTTAAATTGCATCGTACAGACTTCACTGTTGACATATTTCTGGCAGACGAGGGAGGAAAGTTTTTTTGCAGCCATCAGAACCAGGATCCATCTTTCCGCTCTTGCTATCAAAGAAAAGTTGGTACATTTAATTTCTGTGATGTTCATTTGCTTGGTTGGTCTAGTAGTTTAGCATTAAATAATTTTATCTTTTTAAACATTTGATAAATATTTTGGTAAATTTAAAGTAAAAAGATGCAACAAGACGGTGTTCTAAAAATTGTGGATGATTTAAATGTAGACGATCGTTGGCGGCCCAGCAGAGGGCAAGAGCGAAGGAAGCACTGTCACAGAACAAATCCATGCAGATGGGAATTATGGCGGGGAAGAAAGCACTGCAGGTTGGTTGATTGGTTGGTTGATTGGTTGGTTGATTGGTTGGTTGATTGGTTGGTTGGTTGATTGGTTGGTTGATTGGTTGGTTGGTTGGTTGGTTGGTTGGTTTGTTGGTTGGTGAGTGAGTGAGTGTTTGTTAGTTGGTTGGTTTGTTGGTTGGTTGATTGGTTGGTTAGTTAGTTGATTGATTGGTGATATTTTTTAAAAATTATTTTTAATTAAACAAATCAAAATAAGTTTCAGTTGCTATTTAAAAGATGTTATATTTTGATTTTTTTAAATTTGCCATAGGAAATTCAAGCAGTTGACAACGCCCTCAAAAGACAGAAATATTCTCAAGGGGTTAAACTTTTTTAAAAGAACTCACAAAAACCAAAAATAATTTATTGTCACAAAATCAGTATAACCAAATTTGCTTAACCTTCCGTCAGTGTATCATTAACTGTTAACACATAATAATCTACCAACACTTAGGTCATGGTCGTTAGGTCGTTTAATCTTTTCTTTTATAACCATCATCTTCATCGTTATCATCATCTTGATCATCATCTTGATCATCATCATCTTGATCATCATTGACATTCTCCTCGTCATCATCATTGTTAATATGTTCTACATCTTTAACACCATTACAACAATCATTATTAATACAGCAAAACCACCACCAAAACAATACAGAGGCAGGCCAGCCTCAGCACACTGCAGTTCAACACGGCCAAACGTCAGAAGAAGCAACAAGAGTTGAGGAGTCGAAAGGAGAAAAAATCACCCTCGCAAGAAAACCTCATCAACGAGGAGAAATCATCTAAAAAAGAAAAGATGCCGATGACCAGTACCAGTCTTGGGGACATAGAAAGAAGCATCTCCAATGGCAACCTGCCTAACGGACTGAACAAGGTATCTGTATGTACGTTGCATTGTTTTGCGATGTTATCATCTTCTACTGTTAACTTTTCATCACTTTAGTCATCATCGCTATAATTATCCTCGTGACGATTTAATAATTCACGTTATTTTTTTACGAGCGTTTCATCAAAGTTTATTTATCAAGATACATCATTATCTTTGTCAAATTCACCCAATTAGCCCGACAAGACAAACGACAACGATGCTGACGACAAGCAAGCAGCCACCGCAACCACATCATCGTCAGCAGCAGCAGCATCACACGCTAAGGGTGATGATGACTTTGAAGAGTTCGAACAGAAAGATGATGGTTTCATCAAGTTGGTTCTTTCGTTGCTGGCTCGTATGTGCGATGGACAGCATGCAGGGCTGCAGGTCATTATTTTTATTTTATTAGTTTTTTTTATTTCTAGCTAATTGTTGCCATTTATTGAAGAGCATTCATTACACATTTAAAATATAAATTCGTTTATTCTTGCACATGTTGCATTGACGAAAATCTTGAAGGATTATTTGCGAGAACAGCCAGACAATTTGAAGTCTTTCAACATAATCGCTGAGACGGCCCAATTTGTCAATCTGGTCTACTCAAACATCACGGCTCAGAACATTGGTCTCAGCATCCAACTCTTCGAAACACTGAACGAATTCACCGTGGTTTAGTTACTTCGCTTTCTGCATTTTTAATAATGATGAAATGATGATAAATCTACCGAAACATGATAATGATAATTTTTATATCGGGATGTAACTTTAATGTTTAGCAACATGATGACGATGATGACGTAGATGATGACGATAATGACATAGATGATGACGATGAGTAACATAATACATTAGTATGTAATGATGAATATAATTGAAACATGACGCTACCAGGGGAACCAGCAGAATCGTAGCATGATGTTGAACAGCAAGGTTGTTGACTATGTCAATTTCATTTTAAGAGCTGCTGAGTTCAAAAACTGCAAAGAGGAAGACGTGAGGATGCTAGGATGAATATAATATTATTCATTATTATGATAACAATTATGAATAACTCATTAAATAAATGTTATTAATTATTATTATAGTTAAATTTTAATTGTCATTATTTGAAATGTTTTGTTGTTTTTGGTCGTCAGGTTCTACGATTAAAGCTAACCATTGGCAACCTCATCATGTCCATGATTGAAGAGAACACGCCTGAGAGTTTATTGGTGGCTAAGGTCACTGGCTCATTTTCTTACTAACATATTGCCCAAACATTCATATCGTCATTTCCACCAATAATTTTAATAAAATTTTTTATAAATTATAATGGTAATTGAAATAACATTGACCAAAAAATAAATTAACTACCTAATTAATTAATTTTGAAATCAATTGATTGGTTGACCTTTGGTTAACTTTATGCTGGACACCTCCAGGAAACGAAGGATACATTGGATAAGGAGGCCTTGTACAGATGCATGGCTTCTTGCTACGATGCTTGCAGAGTTTGTTAAATAGTTTATTAAAACAAATTAAAAAATAATTAATTTATAAAACAATCGATAATATTATCAATAAAAATGCAGGCCGAACGAGCAAAAGCAAAAAGTTTGAAAGCAGCGAATAAAGCGGCTGCACTGGCTTCCACGACGGAGGGTGGCACAGGGACGAGTGTCTCTGGGGCTTCTGGTGCAAGGGGGGCACCTATTAACATGACCCAACTCTTGACCTTATCACCAGACAGTGCTCCTTCTGAGAATAAGGTTAAAGTTCATTTGGTTGTGTTCTTTTGCTCGGAGGTTTATAATATTGTTAATGTAAATTAAAGAAGATCGATCCAGAGTTGAAGGAACTGTTGGATGAAGTTGGCTTCGTCTTCTACCTCATCATCGCTCGCATCTACGATCTGGATCCCCGACTCATCAAGAGAGAACGTTAGTTAGTTGAGTGGGACGGTGATGGAGTCGATGAAGATATGAGATACGTGCATACAATATAACTATTAGTCATTGCTTCTATTATTGATTATAATATGAAAAACGATAATTCAATTCTAAAAAGCTTCGATCTAATATAATTTTGTTCTTCGTCCTGCCTTATTAATAACCAAGCCATCAACTTTTTAATGTGGTTAATTTATAACAAACAATTTTTAATAGCATAATCAATCAATATACTAATAATTAACCACAGCCAACTAACCAACCACCAATCAACCATCAACCAACCATCAAACCAACCAACCAACCAACCAGCCAACCAATCAACTAACCAACCAACCAACCATCAAATCAGAAGCCAACATATCGGCATTGCAGTTGGAGGCCTACAATTACTACAAAAAGAACACCATGTCCATCGAAGTCTTGAAGGATGACTGCCTGCAGAAGATCAACTTCCGGGTCAAGAACAAGGTCAGGGTCATTTCACTGAGACTATTAATTTGTCAATCATGAATAATAACTAACCAATTCAACGGTTGGATTATTTGTTAATCAAATGATCAAATTCTTTCAGAATATTTTTTAATTTTGAAATTATAAAATGTTTTCCTATAAATGAATGAAGAATGTACTTCGTGAGGAGGTGAAGGAGAAGATGACTTGGAACGTAGATAGATCCTCTCCGAGTAACAAAATTCGAGACATGATGAAGTGGTCCAAGGATATTCTCAAAGATATCTACTATCAGCGCAAGATACTATCTAATCCTTTTGCAACCTTCTTCACCAAACAATGGTGAGGCTTGGATGGGTTTCACAGAAGTATTTTTGAATGAATGAATGAATCAATCAATCAATCAATCAATGAGTGGATGAATGAATGAATTAATTAATTAATTAGTTAATTAATTAATTTTGACGTATTTGTATGACATTTTAATATTTTCTGTTTATAACGCTATAAATATTTATAGGTTATTTTCACTTTCCAAACACTGTGGATTTATATGTTTCGAATTAAGGACATTCATAAGGAAATATTAAATCAGGGTTCTATGGAATCAGATAGTAATCCTGTTGAGTGTTGCCATCAACATTTTGATGCTGGTCACGTGGAATGCACATACCTCGCTGGAGGATGTGGAAATCACGAAGAACGCAACTTCAGTTCCAAATGAGTTATACGAGTTGGTCATATTACGTCCTTCCTATAATCTCATTAAGTTTTTATGATAGTTTTGTTTCTTCTGTGGTTGCAACTGTTGCTGCGGCTGTTGTTGCGGCTGTGGTTGTTTCTGTTGATATTGCTTTGTTATCTGAGCTGTTGATACTGACAGATATTTCATCGTTCCTCCATGTTATCACTCATCATCAGTTCATCATTTTTATCGCTTCATAACTGGTATCGAATGCATAGTGATGTTTCGTGTGATTGCATTAAATTACATTAAATTACATAACATTATGTTACAGTACATTGCGTTATACCGTACTTTATTAATAGATGAAAGACATGTTAACAATTATTTTTTCCAAATTCTCCACTCAGACCACTGCCTCGCATCGAGTTGGAGCAGTATGACGTCATAATATTGGCCCTCGGTGGGGTGCATAATTTTTTCTGCGGACTCGTCCTGGTCACATACTTCCTTTCCAACCATCCCACTCTACCGAAAATATCCACTGTTATTGATAAGGCCAAGTAAGCTGAGTGATTGGTTGGTTGGTTGATTGGTTGGTTAGTTGATTGGTCGATAGGTTGGCTGGCTGATTGGTTGCATGATTGTTTGGTTGGCTGATTTACTATTGGCTGATTCACTGTTAGCTGATTGGTTAATTGTTTTAAAAATTTGTAATTGGTTGGCTGGTTGGTTGGTTGTTTGGTTAGTTGATTGTTAAGATGTTTGACTGGCTGATAAATTAGTTGTCTCATTTGTTGATAAATATAAATCTTTTGTCACTAATCAGATTAATTTCAGCCCACTATTTTTTAAAAATCTTATTAGTTACATCAATTTATTAATAATTATTCTCTTATAAATGCACATCTCTCCTTATTCTTCTGAAGACGCTTGTGCTCGAGACACAGCAGTGATGACGAAGACGAAGAGAAAGTACATGAATCGAAACTGGAGGTTCATTTCATCAGCTTCACCACCTTCTACTACGTGGTGTGTCTCACAGTTCATCTCCTTTTTATTTCAATTGACAAAACCGAGTAAAACTAAATAGTTCACAGTTTATCTGTTTGAAACTGAATCTACAAATATCTACCTTGTCCATTCGAACGAACGAACGAACCAACGAACGAACCAACGAACTAACAAAATTTATTTGCTTCTCAAATTAGAAAATAATTATCAAAGGAAACCAACTCCAAATTGACTGAGCAACTTAAGATATGAGATGAAACCGCAATTTCAACGAAACAACAATTAAAATTCACAATCCAAATGACTCCTGTTATAACCCGCTAAATTTTCGTTTATTCACTGATACTGTTTCAATCCGTCATACTCGTCATCATCATTATTATCGTCATCATCATCATTTTCATCACAGCCGCTTGCATATCGTCATCATCACCCTCATCATCATCACCATCATCAACAACACCGCCATAATCATCATCACCATCGTAATCATCATCATCATCACGCCTCCAGTTATTCCTATGCATGTCCATAATGGGAACGATCTTCCGCGGTTATTTCTTCGCATTCCACCTCCTGAATATCGTCAACAACAACCAGCTGCTGAGGGGCGTCATACAGGCTGTCACTCAAAATGGTTGGAGGGCGGGGTAATGATAATGAGGGTATGATGTTTCACGATGATGATGATGATGATGATGATGTGGCTCTGGTGATGTGAGGATAGTATTAGTCGATGATGAAGATGGTAAATCTGGAATGAAAGCATTGACATTTGCAGATTTCCTCCTATGTTTGTGTGTGTGTGTGGTGTATATATATATACACACACATTCATTTTTAAAGTAGAAACACATTTACGCACACACACACGCACACACACACACGCACACACACGCACACACTTGCAGGTAAATCCTTACTATGGGTGGCTGTCCTTGGTTTCGTGGTCTTCTACCTGTACGGTCTAGTCAGTTTCGCCCTGCTGAGGTCATCCTTCGATCCTGATAATGATCTCTACTGCGCCACGCTCTGGCAGTGCACAGTCACCGTCATCAGATACGGACTCGTCGGACAGATATTTGACGTGGGTGATGGTGGTGATGATGGTGGTGGTGATGGTGGTGGTGATGATGATATGGGGTGAAAGATGGTGGTGGTGAGGATGATGATTGTGGTAGTGGTGGTGACGATGATGACGTAATGATAAGGAAGGAAATTCTAGATTTATTAATTGCTATTGCTACTTTTCAATTTCTAGCGTCAAATTGAAATTTTTTTTCTTTTTGAACTTTTAGCGGATAAATTAATTTATTCTTGCCAATAAAATTTATTATACCCTGGCAACCAACCAACCGTTAGATCACTTTAATCTTGATTTTTTTTGTTTAAGCTCAAGTACCGAACATCTTACTAAGCACACGCGCGCACATACGCACACACACACAGAAACTGAACAGTCACCCAGCCGAGAACACCTTTACAAAGTTTGGTCTTTTAGTGATATTTCATCTCTCCTTCTTCATCTTCATCACAACAATCGGCCTCAACATCATCTTTGGCATCATCGTTGACACCTTCTCCGAACTTCGGGATCTCAAAGTAATGATTGCAAACATCAAATCAACTATTTCCAATAAGAAGATGAAGATGATATGAATGATGATATGTGTGATAATAACAAACAATGGTACATGATCATATGAGCATGATCTTGATAATGTTTAAGATGATTAAAATGACAAGAGCAATGATATGTAACTAATGATTAGAAACAACGCATCAATTATGATGAAGATGATAGGAATGATCTTATGCACAATGTTAACAAACAAATGCACATGAAGGTGATAACGTTTCTGATGATTAAAATGATAAGAACATTGTTGTACGCACTGATAGCAAACAAATGATGAATAATAATAATATTATCAGTGGACAGCAGAGCGAGACATGAGAGACACTTGCTTCATATGCAGCCGCGGAAGCTACGATTTTGAACACCATGGCATGGTCGGTGGTTGGTTGGTCGGTTGGTTGGTCGGTTGGTAGATCGGTTATTTGGTTGGTTGGCTGGTTGGTTAATTGGTTGGTTGGTCGGTTGGTTGGTTCTTTAGTTGGTTGATTGGTTAGCAGGTTGGAACTGTATTAAAAAATTTATAGTTCAAACTTTCATAAAACTAAAGGACCAGAAAAAACTAAAAGTAAATATTAGTTATACATTTAAAGTGACATCGTTACCATTACTTATTTCATCATTTTTTTAATTTTGTCTTTCAATATAGCCAAGGAGTAACGTTTCATTAAACCAACCAACTGATATAACAATCATATTATATTATTTACCACTACTGCATTATTGCGTAATCGTTAATTTAATTATCATTATTATTATCTTTTCACTCTCTGACTAGGGCTTCGATCACCACATAAATTACGAACACGACATTTGGGCCTACATATTCTTCTTCATACACCTCCACGACACAAAGCAATGTGACTATACATCATTGGAACTTTACATATACAGGCTGGTTCGTTCGTTAAGCAAATATTAATATTGATGCATCGTTTATTTCTATCTAACCGAAATTGTATTGTAATAATTAATATCATATTGGAAGTGTGTCTGTTCTATTGTATTGCTTTATTTATACACACAACTTGAATGTTACACTCTTTTGCTAAATCTGCATTTGCTTTTTCTGGTCCTTTTCTATTGAACTCTCTACCTCCTCCTCTGACTACTTCTCAATCTCTTACGAAGTTCAGAGCGGATCTCAAGACCAATCTGTTTGTTAAATTTATTGAGGAGCGCTGTTGAACATCGCGTAAATAGCGCTTTATTAACTAATTGATTGATTGATTGAATGTTCCACTAATTACAACACAACAACTTGAATGTTCCACCAATCACAACACACAACTTGAATGTTCCACCAATCACAACACACAACTTGAATGTTCCACCAATCGCAACACACAACTTGAATGTTCCACCAATCGCAACACACAACTTGAATGTTCCACCAATCATGACACGCAAGCTCTCCCAAGAGAAATTTGATTTCTTCCCACTGAACCGTGCCCTCTCGCTGAGTGTGATGGACGAGGGCTCAACAGACTCGAAGATTGACGACCTGCTGAAATACGTGGTCACCATGGTCGATAGACAGAGGGAGGAGGTTGGTGGGTGGTTCCTGGCTGACCGGGTGGTTGGCTTGTTTGGTTGGGTCAGGAGGTGACGCCATTTGTTTTTTGGCGAGTTGAAAGTGAAAATGATGCGATTGAATGATAATCGTTGTTCAATTGATAAAATCATTGTTTTTAAACAGCAAAAAACAAAAACCACAAACCTACCAGGATGCCAAGACGAAGCGAGAAGAGGAGCGTCAGAAGCAGCTGAGGTGGCGTGAGGAGAACAGAAGTGCCCTCCTCCAGATTGGGAGGAGTCAGACTGACCCCGGAAACGAGGGAGGTCAGGCATTTGGAGGTCAGGATTATTATCAGATGGAAAATTGTGAAAAAACTTTTTGTTAGATCAGAATGATAAACTGAATTTATATTTGTGGCCATTATAAAAAGTTATTACTCCAACATTTTTTAGTTGTAGAAACAATAATATAAATTTAGAACATTTTGAATTCGCACAAACAAACGATTAAGTCTACAGCAGTCAAAAAACAAACAAACATACATACAAGCAAACGAACAAACAAGCAAACGAACATCAAGGTACATTACCGCGCCGTCGTCGTAAGCAGTTGGAAAAGTTGCAGCACTACTCACACGACTACCCTCTCTATGACGCCAAAGAAGCTACTTCAGATGATCATCTAAACCACGACGACGCTATTGATCGTCACAGTGATGGTGGCTACAGATATGGAAGTGGTGGAAGAGGTGGTGGTGACGATGAAGGGGGTGGTGACTCGAGATCCATATCTCCAAGCGGGTTGGTTGAAATATTTTGATGATTTTGAAAAATTTTATTGACATTAAATTTTACAAATGTATTTTTAATATTTTCAGTATTAATGGCTGTTGATAAGAATTTAAATGATGCAAATAAGAAACACACACGCACACACAAACACACACACACACACACGTATATATACACACACACAACCACAAACACACATACAACAACTGACACTCAATTATTTAAGCTCTGACAGCAGGTTTCGAACCCGCGAACCTTCCACTTGGCTGCCAGAGGAATCAGTTGATTCATTGGACATCGATTACAACAACGAATCAGAACATTCACTGCATCACCACAAACATCACCACCACGAAGGCATGGAGAAAGGTGTAGAAATGGATGATAGGTTAGCTTCGAGTCAGGTCGGTGTTACCACCTTTGAATCTAGGGCCTCTTCGATCATCGCCCCGAATGACTACCAAGAAGATTACGATGGTCAAGCCCTGCTGCCTCTGAGTCTCGAAAAAATGACCTCAAGACGTTCAGATACAGCCGCCAGTTGTCGTAGCGATCTAGACCGCATGTCGCCTATCGACGCTGTAAAAAGAAAAGAGAGAAAATTCGGAAAGAGTGGTGGACCCAGTGGAAGCGGAAGTGGTGGTAGAAAGTCGTCCGTAAGTAGTCGAAGCGCTGGAAGTAGCATCAACAGAGACATCGGAAACGTTGATGGCGACGATGAAGCCGCCATTTTGGATGATCCGTTCGAAGTGAGATCTGAGAGAGGGGGAGGAAGAAGAGGAGGAGGAGGAGGAGGGAGAGGAGGAGAGGTGGATGCATCACATACGAAGAGAGGTCACTCCAACTATTCTTCTACAGATGTTTGAATGTGCTGCTGCTGCTGTTTATGATGATGATGATGATTATAATGATGGTGATGATGATGATGGTGATAATAATGATGATGATCATCATCATCATAATGATGCTGATGATGATAGTTCCGATGACGTTTTAATTTTCTGATCATGTTAATTTTTGATCTTTGGGTATTTTTGTAGCGCTGGTGATGTCATCATGTTTGCCAATCCAATCAAAACTGCTTACGATGTTGTAATATTAACGCACGGAATATTAGATTGAACTTCCTCTGACGTATTTGTCCGTCATCGTATATATTACCGGAAACGAGAACATGACGCTGACGTCATACATTCATGACGTTTCACACGGATAATCTCTAAATGATAGATCAATATTGATTTTTAGTATCAGGTAATGGATCCAAACGCTTTCATGTCAACGTCAAACTTTGTAGTGCTATATTCAATTCTTATGCTGAAATTCTCTCAACTGCTATGATAAAAATACCAATAATATATTAAAAAGGATATTTATAAAAATAATTTTTATCAGCAATACAACTAATATTACAAATGCTACTAGATATAATAATAATTATTATTATTAATAATATTAATGTAGTTTATTATTATCATTATAATCGTTTTAATTATCATTATAATTAATTGTATCCATGGTTCCTTAGCAATCATAATATTGATGTACGTTTTATAAAGTGTAGAATATTACACACACGCACGCAAATGCATACACGCACACGTATACACACACACACTTGCACACAGACAGGCACACACACGCACATTTTTATATTATTATTTGTTCGTTTCAAGTATATGAATGACACTATATAATAAAATATTAACGTAATTGGCATTTGATAGCGTTACAATTTGGTACTTTTCCAAATTTTTGAACAAATTTTTTGTAGTGTATCAAAAATTTTATATTGATAAATATTTTGATGATAACAAATTCGGCTGGTTGTTCACTTAGATGGTTGGCTGATTGACACTCTGGTTGGCTGATTGGCACTCTGATTGGTTGATTCTGGCCCTATGGGTTGATGATATCTTACGTTTGAGTTGCTAATGATGTTGATAGCCATCATGCCAGGCTTATTCATTGTTGTTATCGTCATTAATTAAATATCGTTTTAACATTTGGAAAATTAATTGATATGATTGATCCGCGTGCACACAGACTGCACACAAATTTGCACAATTTTAAATGTTTTGCGCGCACCCGCATATTTTCAACAACAGCACATACTTTATAATCATTTGTGTTCATATCAATGACTTTGTATTGTTATGATTATTGAAATAAAATGATCTATATATGCCATTTAAAATAACTTTGTATGTATATACCATTTAAAATAACTTTGTATATAAAAAATAAAAACCAGTCCATTCGGTTACTTAAGTATAAGGATATGATGTAAGAATGGGCATATATTATCGTAAAACGTTTGAAAGTATCAAAACTTTAATACAAAATTGCAGTAGGAAATAATGTTGAAATAATAAATTTATCAAACCTTAACCCACGACTTGAACAAGTCAGACGTTTGCACACGGCTTTCAAAATTGAGAAAGCATTTGAGAGCTTACAAACTTCCATTATGTAATTATTTTTTGGTCACTAATTTAGCGATATGATAATAAATAAATTTTTAACTAGAAATATTCATTTTAATAATACATACGCACACATTAAATGAATTATAAATAGATTAAGAAACTACTGCAAAAATGAACAATGTATACTTGTAGAGTACCTATAAAGAATGTTCATTAATTTTGGACTTCCCAATAATGCAGACTACTACCGGCAAAGCTATGTATCAAACCAACGACACCTAACCATTCAGTGCCAGTTCAACGCTCGCTTCTATTAATTTCATTTGGAATTTTGCAAAATCATTTCTGATCGCACATCTGAAAATTATTCTTATTCATAGCCTTCATATTGTACATACCTATGTATGTTTATGCATGTATGAATATAGACATAATGTATATGTTTAATGAGGAGATAAGCTCATTTATAAAATTATATAGGGTGCAAAAAGTTGAGTAATGTAAAATATAGCGAATACGTTGTTTTAGTTTAAAATTTTCCGACAAGTGCTACAGAGTTGCAGAAGAGAGTGAAGACCAGAAGGACAAAATGACTGCAGCATATATTCCCGCCAATTTTGGTTATTTTCAGTCTTCTGCTTCAGATTTCAGTGTTTCATATTTTTCAAATTTCGATTATCGCAGTTTGATAATAATCTGTTTTTGTCCACTTCTGTTTTTTACGCAATTCTAATTTTTTGTCGGCTGTTTGAGTATTAAGAATTATTAAGAACTAAGTACGTTAAATTTTAAATAAGAGGAACTGAACTCTATTTGTTATAACACTGCAAGAACGAATAGTATCTTAAAACAGCAAACAAGTTTAAATAACTTTTATCAAATTTTTCTTTGTACCACAAAATTTGAAAGAGCCATCTGTAAATTAAAAGACACTGAAATCAGGATATCAACTAAGGTAAGCCAAGTAATCAACTTTTTCCAGATTTTTATGGGTCTTGAAAAAATAGATAAAATAAATAAAATAGATAAATAAAGCCAAACAAATGAAGATGCGAGAGAAACATGAAGCCATCAAGAAAGAAAATGAACAACTGGAGGTTAATACTTAATTTAATAATAAAATTCAGTTGAATTGCATTGTGCCGATGGCATTTAAAGTAGATTACCCTAACAGTTCCTTTAATATATGAGACACGGAAGTCAACCAAATCGAATCATTTTAAAGAAAATCATTTTTAGATAGTATCAAATTCAAAATATTAATAAAACTTAACTATTTTATATTGAAATTTAAGTCAGAAATTGAACTAGTCAAGAGAGAGATTAACGAGTTGGAGAAGACAAAGAGTAGCAAAGATTTGACATAATTTTAGATGAATAATTGTAAGCTGCATATTTTTTATTAAATTGTTTCGCTTTAAATTACAAATTTAATTTAGTTTTATTATTCAAATCTTAACAAATATGAATATTACGCTAATGGTGCACGAACAAAATAAAATGTAAATTAACCAAAATAAGGTGAAGACTTGAAATAGCTTCTACCATCAAACTCAATAAAAAGATAACACGATGAACTTATGCATTACAGTAAATTGAAAACTGGAAAATTTCCAAGAAGTTTGTAAATACTTAAATAATTACCCTACCTATTGCAATAATATTATTTATGATGTGTGACATGCGATAATGATGGTACAAGGGCGAACAGACACAACTTAAATTAGCAGCATCGTTTCAGGAAAGTTCGATGCACCAATAAAATGATCATCAGTCAGTAGAGGAGGAATGTGCGTGTCTGTTTCGCTGGCTTGGGGTTTGGGTTATTGATAAACTTTTATCGCTCTATCTAAACAAAAATCTTTGAAAAAGCATCGAAACGTTGAAAATGTTCACAAGTTTATAGCATTCAAGTGGAACTTTTTCAAATTAAATTACGTTTACGATTTATTTTAGAACAATTTTTAAGATCGTCAGATAAATTACTAAATCATCAAATAACCTGCAAACATTAAAAAAAATTTCGTATATTCAAATTAAAATTCCAATCATTTTAATTGAAGACGATTAAAAGAGTGTTCCGATGACAAATAGTTGAAGGACGCCTGCAGAATCTGCTTGTAATTTTTATTATGGATAATTATAAAGTGTGATGTTTATTGGACCACATGTTTACAATCTTTCAAAATTGTGAATCAATCGAAAGATTGTATTTTGTGCTATATGACAACCAATCATTTTAGAAGGTTGTAAATTTTACTGTAAGAAAACCTAAGTGTGACATTTATTGATCCATCTGCTTACAGTCTTTTAAAACTGACGCGTGCGAAACGATTAACACGTTTAAATAGATTGGAACGTGCAACTTAATTACTTACTGATTGTTTTATTATAGGTTAAGAAGGTGACATGCCTGCTCTTAATAGGTTCGAAAGGGTATATAAGTGACGGGAATGTTCATTATTACCAACTACACGTTCTGTTATCTCAGTCTTTACATCTTAATCGTACAAATAAATTCTATTAACAAATTCTATCTAAAGTATTAGTTATTCGATTGACAATGGCCACAACAAACATTACATCCTCAGCTAATGGGAAGCAGATGGTTAGTATTTTATTCTTGGTTACGTTCATTAACGTGAAATTATTTTAAAATTTATAATGAAATCATTAAACTATCTTAATAATAATTTTAAAATATAACAATTGATGATGCAGGTTGAAGTGAACGCCGAGATTGGTCACCATGCAGCAGTCCGTGGCACTCCAACGAAGGAGGGCTGTACGCATGACTGGATCGCCTACGTGAAATTCGATAGGAATGAAATTGTTGAGAAGGTCGAATTCATTCTTCATCCTTCATTCAAAAATCCAAAAAGAGGTTAAATTTACTTTTTAAATGATGCATACGTGATGAATTAATTATTCGGAGCATTTTATTTTGAGAAACGATTTTTAACCTGTTTTAACTTTTCTTTTTCAGTGGTGAAATCAGCTCCATTTCAAGTTGTTGAAAGTGGTTACGGAGGATTCATGTTGAGAATGATCATTTATTTCAAGATGAGCAAACTACGACAAACCATTCCTTACGATTACTATCTGTTCCTAGGTGAATCGAACAGAGTTTCTAACAAAGTCCTCGAAAGATTTGCACTCCAGGGTCAAACTTCTAAGAGGGGAAGAGTTGCTACTAAGAGAAGGCCAGGCAGACCGAAGAAAATGTCATCTGATGGCGAATCTTTACAGTCCTCTCCGTATTCATCATCGTCACTTCAGTCATCATCATCGTCAATAAAATCCTCACCATCATCACTGTTTTCATCATCCTTACTATTTTCCACGCATTCTCCTTCATCTTCACCGTTAACTCCGTCACCCCTTCAGTCATCATCTTCATCCTCACTCGAAACATCATCTCCATCCTCACTCGAAACATCATCTCCATCCTCACTCGAAACATCATCTCCATCCTCACTCGAAACATCATCTCCATCCTCACGCGAAACATCGCCAGCATCATCATCATCCTCATCTCAGACATCATCAACTTTTTCATCGTATTCCATCAACACGAGAAACAAAAAACGTAAAGCATCTGATGAATATTTTGAGTTCCAGCCACAGCAGACCTCCACTCCCATGGACACCATCAACAGCAGCAGGATGAACACGAACGCAACAACCAACAGCAGCATTTGCGGTTCACCTCCAGCTAAGAAACAATTACAATTCAGTACCTCATTGGATGGATGTCGTAGAATTTACGACGATGATGTCGTTGTTCCGACTAACGAGATGAAAGATCAACCACAACAACAACAGCAGCAACAACAACAAACATCGGACGAAAACACCACCGCAAAAACTAACATAGAGCCCAGAATAGAAGAATTAATTGAAATTCAAAAGATGATAACCTCATTAACGAACGTGAGATTATTAAAGAAGGTCATCGCAATAATTAAACAATCAGGGTACCTAGTGGTCAACAATGACACAGTCGATTTTGACCTCGTTCAAATGGATGACCATACAATCGGAGACATCAAAAAATGCCTCAACATGTAACGTTCCTACGATGCCCCAAATCAAAACCATTTGTGTATATTGCTAAATTTTTTATTCAATTGTACATATGTATGCCACAAATCAAAACAATCTGTGTATATCGCTAAATTTTGTATTCAATTGTACATATGTATGCAGACTTTTATGAACTCTATTGTACATGTTTTTAACAATTTTTGTAAAATTTTATTTAATTGTGGGTACACATTGCGTAATAATTGTAGTTAAACATTATTTAACCTATTTATTTATTCAAAATTATTAGAAAATTTAATTGTACATAAAAAGTCAATGGACCTAAAAATAAATTCCAATTATTGAATTCTCGATTTCTGTGTTTTCCGTACTACATATTCATTGTTTGATTGCAATCGATCTAGAGCTAGTAAGTATTAAAAAACATTTAAAATATTCCAAAACAATAGTTCGAACGACCTATTTATTATGTAGCCGTATTAAACAACAAAACTGAAATATGCAACTCAAAATATTCCATGTTGATACAAGACAACCAATAAACCCGCCTTTAAACCTGACGTTTTTCTAACAAATCTCGTCAACTTTGACTCACAGGGGGGAACTCGTGCAATAGGATAGAAACGCTATAGAGGAAAACATTAGAATGACGTAAAATTCGCCAAGTACAAAAATAATTGGAATTTAAAAAAAAAAATTTCTATACCGTGCGATGAAATCTTCAAGTAGAACATCAACTAAAATTACAAGAGTCTTGCCTGATGTTAAATTCTTAATAATAATAATAATAATAATAAGTGGTGAATGAAATGACAATGTTTAGTTTGTTCTAAAAAAAATTATAACTAACTAAACCAAACGAACGTGTTTGAATCACATTAGGTGTTGAAATGGAAAACATGAAGAGAAATGGAACATGACAACTAGGAGGCACGCTGGGAAACGTGAATTACCTATCATGGAACTATTAAAATTAATTAATCAACTAATTATTTAATTAATTAGTAATTTAATAAGTATTTATGTAATCACTACTAAATCCATTTACCTAACGGTTCACGCCCATTCATCTAGCAGTTTATGCAACAGGTATAGTTGGTTCAAAAAAAGGAGTATACACACACACACACACACACACACACACACGTACGCACTCACACACGCACGCACTTACACATGCAACACACAGACACACATGCAGTGCAGAATTTTGTATTTATTGGCACTTGTAACTTTACGTGGGAGTAAAAAGAATTAAAAAATAAATAAGTGAATAAAATAAATAGCGGTGAAACTGACAAAGCAGATCAAGAATGAAAATTATTTAACTCAAACGGAAATCAGTTTTTATTCAATTTTGTGAAGGTGTGCACACACACACACGTACACACACACACACACACACACACACAAACAAACACACGCAAACACACAAACAAGCATATATGATAATAAAAAAATATATTTATGACGAATTCAGTATAAGGGAAATGATTGAAACGACGTATTGCATCAAAAAACTGGTGAAAATAAATTAAGTCGATCTTGATTGTATATGCGTGTAAACACACACAGACGTGCACATGTAAACACATACACACGCCCAGAGATGTATATTATATGAGTATTTATTGGAAAAAACGCGCACTCTCACTCTCTCTCACACACACACACAAACACACCGGAAGGGGCAAAAACAACAAAAACACACGTTACACACTCAACACACACACACGTTACACACACACCAACACAGACACACACACCAACACACACGCACGCACACACACACACACACACACACACACACACACACACACACACACACACACACATATATATATATATATATATATTATTCTTGATTTATCAGCTGTTCAACTATTTGAACTCTGCATATCGGGCAGACAGCATTGCTCTGAAAGAAAAATTTTTATAAATAATTTTATTTATTGTTAATTGAAATAAAACAATTAAAAATTTTTCTCCAAAGTACTACTATTGAGCTGCATGAACTTTCAAGATGATGACTGAATGAATGATTAAACGACTGAATGAATTAATAAATGAATGAATGAATGACTGAATGAGTATATGAAGTTGATAATATGACCACTGACCTGAATCCACTGATCAATGCAGTTCTTATGAAACCTGTGGAGGCAGGGAAGCGTCCTCAACTCATCATCGTGCTCGTAATCGGACAGGCAGATCAAACAATTTCTGTTCTCGTTACTCGACTGGTTGTGCTGACCTCGTGACCTCTGACGGGTACTTGCGCGATGGTCGCCGGAGTTGTGGTCCGTGAACCTTGACGTGGGCAGGGAATTGATCTGGTTTCGATTCATCCCCCGCGGTAGCACCTCACCTATCTCCTCCGATATCTCCCAGAGAGCCTACAAGACAGAGTAGCGAGCGGTGTTGTTAAAAATTACAATTACTGTTATTAAAATACCTTGCGAATACTTAATCAACATTCAGTATACCAAATACTGGCTTTAAGTATTTTAAAAATATTTTAAAGATCATCATGCAGTTTTCATTCGGTTAGCATACACGTTAATAACAAGGAAGGATCATGAATTACCAAATATTTTATTTTTACTATTTTATATAGACTCACATTACATTGCAGTAAGTTTCATGAATGTTTGCACTAGAAATAAAAAAGACGTTAATACTAAATTAATACTGAAATTTACGAACGATGTTTGCTAATTTTAATGAGCAGAATAAACGATTGATAGAGCAACTTTTATTATGTCAATGTAATTAAATTTTTTAAAAACTAACAACCACGCAAAAGTATTGAAACACTCTTAATACTGCTATCTTATTAGGTATTTCAGACCCATCTTGAATACCTGGGTAAGTATCTAAATACCATATAAGTATTTGAATACTCTAAATACTTAACCACACTGGAAGCAAGTGGACTTTATATTCCACAACATATTGTTTTTGTCTAGTGTTACGAAAGAAATAATTTGACAAATTAGACAAAAATAAAATAAAAGAGACGTGAAATCAGATTTTTTAAAATTAACAAATCGTAATGCAGTTAAGAGGGATAAATAATTCAGGAGCAGACAGCAAAAGCCATCAAGTCCAAATCCATGGCCCTTCTTGGATAAAAAAAAATGTTGAAGAGGTTGAAAGCAGGGGAGGATAAGTTTTTAGGATTCGCTCAAAACTTTAGTTAAGTTTGAAACGAAACGATACGAAACGAAACGTAAG
>NW_008704865.1:466212-491212 GCF_000326865.2 Helobdella robusta
TTCATCCACTTCTCGGCTTGTCTTTAAGCTTTATCTCAAAATTTGTTTCATCAGTCCGGTTTTTATTAATCAGTCATATCATGCCGTATTCTCTATCATAAACTTTTTAATTCAGTAGTGTAGCAACTGAATTCTAATAAAATTTCTTGCCGTGTCTATCTTTGATCCTTTATGAGAATTTTGTTAACATTTGTTGGCATTTTGATTTTTACATCTGTGCGAGCAAGGTTTAGCTAACACTTTTGTGAAATTTGGTATTAAAATCTGTAAAGAAAATTTTTTTTGTAATATTATCCAAACTAGCTTTACAGTTCAAAGATTCACACTCAAAAAACCTTTAGCATTATGAACATGGGGATGAACATGGGAACTTGGACAATAAACCTATGAATGAACACATACACTAGTATTTTTTCCTTTTCCAATCCTAAGATATATATAACGTATTTATATATATATATATATATATATATATATATATATACATATATATGTATATATATATCGTCAATAATTGCTTTTCTGTCAGTCTTAATCCAATATATATATATATATATATATATATATATATATATATATATATATATACTGACAAAAATCATGCCGAACATGCCGTGATTTTCATTAATTATATATAAATATATATATACCTATAGCTATACTATACATAGAATACAGTTTTCTCAAGGTCGCAGGCTGATCTTAGTAAAATTCATTGGCGTTTAAGTTTAACGAAGTTCGATCTGTGGTTTCGTTTTTTTGCCGTTTCGTTCAATATCCGTTTTTTTAATTAAAACATTTTCAAATATGAGGGCGTTGAAAAATTACACCAGCTTTGTTTGTAATTTAACTAAAAATATGCATACGTCTTCAATCATTCGATCTCCGCTTGTTCCAATTGTAATCGAACAAACCGGTAGAGGCGAAAGAGCTTATGATATCTACTCCAGACTTTTAAAAGAACGTATAATATGCCTCATGGGTCCAATAAATGATGATCTGTCCAGTTTGGTTGTTGCTCAGTTGTTGTTCCTACAATCTGAAAGTAACAAAAAGCCCATCCACATGTACATTAACAGCCCAGGCGGGTCTGTCACAGCAGGCCTGGGTATATATGACACCATGCAGTATGTCCTGCCACCTATTGCTACCTGGTGTGTCGGCCAAGCTTGCAGTATGGCTTCATTATTATTATGTGCAGGTTTGATTGATATTTATTTTTAAAGTTATTTTACAATTTACAGTGACTTAATTAAATATTAAATTGAGGTTATTTTTGAAAAGTTTCGTCTTTTACTATAAATATTTTATTTTGTATTTGTACAAAGGTAGGCCAGGTATGAGACATTCACTGCCAAATTCAAGAGTTATGATCCACCAGCCATCAGGTCAGGCAGTTGGACAAGCAACTGACATCCAGATACAGGCCGAGGAAATTATAAAGTTAAAAAAACAAATTAATGAGCTGTATGTGAAACACACAAAGCAGCCTTTAGATCTTATTGAATCTAGCATGGAAAGAGACCGTTTTATGAGTCCCATTGAAGCTAAGAACTTTGGTCTTATTGATCAAGTGCTAGAACATCCTCCTTTAGACATCGAAACAGGAAATGATAAAAACAAATAGTGCTGCTATTTTTATTCATTCACTTTTTATGAAGATTTTATTTTCAAGTCAAATTTCTGTTTTAATTATACATTTGGTTCATTATAAAAATATAATTCATAAATTTTAAAGAGTGACTTAACAATATTGTTATGTATATAAAAGCTTATATTCTGAACAAAATGTCTTATTAATACTTCTTAAAACAAAACAAATCCAACAAAATATTTTAATAGTTGATGTACAAAAGAATACAATAATTTCAAAATATTTGCAAAAAGTTTGTTTTAGGCTTACCACTTGATTTTAAAAGGAGAATGTTATTTATAGTGACCACAATAAAACAAATAATTGACCATGAGAAAACGAGACAGACCCACGCAAAGTGTTTGAAAGGTGATTTAAACTTTGCAATGTCATCAATTCTTATAGAGGTCATCCTCCTCCTAGCCATCAGCACTAAGCTGGCAGGGACTATGTACTGAATGAAGTTTCCGGCATACGAACCAGTGATGCCCACCAAAAATTGAATGTCGCTCGTCACCATAGCAATGGCAAATGGTATTAGCAACACAACTGTCGGAAACACTAATCTATCAATAAATTTTTGCCACGTTGGCATTCTGGCACGTGCGTCCTTTTCAATAAAGCCGAACATGTGTTTCAAGTTGTTGCGCAACGTGATGCCAATAATGGGGAAGCTTGTGCTGATTGTAAAAACTGGAAACAGTGCTAGGAAGTATTGTATGACTGGAAACGTTGTGATGGTGTCGTCAGTCTGAGCAGCGTTCGGACACTTTGGTGGTTGAAAGTTGAGCGTGTACAAATCATAAACATTTGAAAAACAAAATATACCGGTAAAGGCCAATAAACAATAAAACAAAAATACAGAAAAATAGTTTCCAGCAAATAATTTAAAGAGAGATGATTTGTTGTTGATGGGTGTTATCATCTGTGGCAAGGAATGATGGCACATGAAAGAATAGACGCAGATTCCAAACAGATTGGGAATGTACATGGGAGATGCTACTGTCGGATGACCTTTGCCCTTTCCCTTCGCCAATTTCTGAATTGTTAATATCACCATTGTGAAGAAAGCTTTGAGAAGAAAATGTTAAACGTGTTAGGTTATTACTGACGTGATAAATTAATTGATTCACTCTCACCTATCCACCTCATGACGGATGTGGCAACTTGGAGGTACTTTGTTTTTTGCAAGTTGAAGAAGACGAAAGATCCAAGCAGGAAAATGAAGCATGCCTGAACGGTTGTAGACAATTCCTCATAAGGTTATTATTTATTTTTTACATTATTTAAAAGTAACTTGTATCTTGAAACAAAAAAATAATCAAATTAACAGAGACTTGAGATAAGAAGCTAATGATTAATAAAATATCGGCCAGGGTAATTGAAATTTTGAACATTGAACAATAAGCAAACAACTGACCACATAAATTCTATATATATCAATTCGAGTTAACGTCGTGTCAATCCAACACGGGTCGTCATTCTTCAGTGTTGGGCACAAGTTGGTTATGTTGGTGAGACTGTGGTTCCCGTCAGTCACGTTTGGGTAGAATGTACTGATTAAAAGCAAAAATAACATTCAATAGTTCTCTATAAAATAATTCCAACAGTGGCCTTTTAAAAAATTTTATTGAAAATTATCAATAACACTTTCATCTACTTACTAAAATTCGAAAAAAAAATTTGAAGCAGTTAGAGTAGAAAATAATATAAACAGTAACACGGACAAACCATGTGACGTCTCTTAATGTTTTAGGCACAGCTGCTGCATAGATGGCCAGGTCACCAAACAAGTAGACGGCGATGCAGAGGTAGAATAAGTTGTAGCCAACTGCATTGGTGACATCGGTTTCGATTTAAATCAAGTTCGAAGAAAAAATTTGCTTAACTTCAAATCGTAATGGTCAGTAGCAACTATTAGTTTTTATAAGGCAGTATAACTGCTGTTGCAAACTACTAGTTATTTTTTATTAATTTCACAAATGTTGCACTGAAACTTAAAATTCGAATAATAAGTAATAAGTACAGTAATAAGTACAGCAGTAAATATAATGAATTACTTGAGTGAATTGCTAAAATTTTAAAAGGCGTTCTGTTCACCAATATATAACATATGAAGATCAACTACCTTTGTTGAAAAATATTTTCGCCATGGAACCCTGAAAAGCAAAATCAGTAAAATTTAAAAATTTTGCTAAATTTAAAAAAGAAATTTGATAAAAATAAGTTATAATAAAAAGAAAGATATTAAAATAAAAATACTTGAAGTAATTTTTTAAGATCTACTCCCAAAACTTTTTTCGAATCAGCAATTTTTTTAGCCAAAAGAATTGACAGTCCATAAGAAACAATTATCCTACTCTCAAATTTATTTGAACACTCTACTTTTTAAACTAATAATTTCATAATAAAAAAACGGTAAAAAAATTAACGACCATTTCAATAACTTCTTGAATCTCAAAGAGGTCAAGTCTTGATTCGTCTGACACTACAAAACGAAAGTGGAAAATAAAAAATTTACTAAAAAAAGTTAACACTATTTATAAATTAATAATAACCAATCTATAGTAATAATAATTATTAATGAAAAGTATTATTTGTTAGCAAAAAATTTTCATGATTCAAAATTTTATACAAAAGAAATGGAACATGAAATTGTTTTAATGACTCCACAAAACAGCTTTTTTAAAAATATTCAATTCATGAATAAACAATTAAAAAATATATTAATTTTTAATTTTGTAAATAGCTGACTAACTATTTAATTAATCTATTAATTAATTAATTAATTGAATAATTAATTTATTTAGTAATTAAGTAATTATTAAACTAATAAAAATATTCACCTCTCAATAAGGCTGTGCTTTCATCAACTGTATCAGTCTGTTGTATTTGTTCACCTGGTTCTTTGGTTATAAAGGAAACATGGAAATTATACCATAATATTATAAATAATAATAAATCAATCAATCAATCTTCGTTTTGCGTCGAGACCCGGTTTCCCGAAGTAGGACGTAATAATAATAATAAATAACCATAATAACATAAAAAACAACTAAATAAATAATAATATCATTATTATATAAGCTAACCAATATCAGAACTATATTGGGCACCAGATCTATGGTCCTGCCATGAAATTATTTAAAAAACTACGTTTTAAGTCATCATTTTCAGAAAATATTAAATGCTTTATAGTACTTTTTATGAAGTTTGCATATTTAAGAAAAAAAAATGCAAATATAATTGCAACACACGCACACACGAATGCAACACACGCAAGCACTCCCATAAATATAGGCCATCACAAAACTATTGTTAAGAATTAAGATCTAAATAAGTAAACCTTATTTAGAACGTATTAAAACATGAGAAATGTTAGAAACAAACTTCATTCTTTTTGAGGATTTCAACTTTAAGCAGAGCATTAGCGCATGCCATTGTCTCTATCACATATGTGGCTGTCACATAACTTGGAAAAAATTACTAATTAATTGAATAATTAGTTATTAATACAAATGATATGAAAATAATTATTAAATTAAATACATGACAAATGAAATGAATTAACTAATACTCAAGTATAAAATAAATATAATTTAGGAGAACATCATTTAAGAACAATCTAGCTATATAATTGTATAAACTTATAATTATAATAATTATGATGTACATTCATTCTAACCTCAAGAAGGCAACAACTATTATCATGACCAGGCTCACACCCCACCCAGCCATGGAGAATGATTTAGGGAGTGCCAAAGCACCTGTTCCAACAATCAAATTAAAGAGAAACACCATCCCAATCTGAAAATAATTTGTTAAACTTGCTTTGTACACCTTGTAACTCATCTAATTACACTAAGACTAAGCCAAATCCAACTTTTGTCTAAATAGTTTAAATTGGTATAATGTTTTACACTGAAATTATTAATAAATAATAATAATATAAATGGCATGAAATGAATGATCAGTGATCACAGATGATGCCATTGATCTGATGCGAATCAAGCAAGGATTATTATTGCTGTATTATTTTATCTAAAAAATACAGTAAAATACAGTGTAGAACATATTTAAAATGTATAATAAAATGTATATATAAAATACACATACACAAAAAGATACATATATAAAATTATAAAATAAATGAGTGTAATATGACATATCGCACTAATTGACAAACTAATCACTAATGACTAATTCACTAATAAGAAACATTTTTTAACACTACTTTTTTAATAAAAATTAAATTAAAAGTTTTTTTATTGTAAATATCAAAATGAAATCAAATAAATATTAAATAAACAAAAATTTATTAATATTATTATTAATAATTAATTAATTATTAATAATATTATTAATATTATTAATTAAAATTAATACAAAATAAAAATGTAATATTTATTTACCATAGGGGAATATTCAACATGTTTCTTCCTGACGATACTTCTCTGTGCATCCATCTTCCTCGATGTTCCAGGTCCGGAACAAAATCCGTTCCGTGATATTACTCAGTTCTAAGTTAGGGACTCTAAATTAGTAGTTAGGGACAATATCCGCGCAGCCAAAATTTACTTTTAAACTCTTTTTTATAACAATCATATGGTTTAAAAAACCTTTAATATCACTTTGCCGAGGTGAAAATTTACTTGTAACTGTAATATTTTTGTAATTAATAACTAAATTCAATTTTTAAATTTATTTATCATAAATTTATTTTAGAAATTATTAAATTTTATATATTTAGAATACAAAATTCTTAATAATTTTTCCAAAAGCAAAGTCCACTTTTAATTAACAAACAACGTATATTAAATGTGTTCAACTTAACGTACATTAATGTTTATAATTTTTTTTCCCAAGTGAATATGAATTTTGTTTATTGTTCCATTTGAATTTAGGAAGTTTTTAGAACATTTGAACTATTTTTAATTAAATCGATAGTCAGTTTTACCAAATGAGGCTCAATTTTTCAATTTTAGTCATTAGATGACATGTCGGACTTAAAGTCGTCGTCGTCGTCCCACACATCAACATCACGGACCACCACTAATTCTACGATCACAGCCACCAATAAGAAGCGATACTGTCAGAGGTGCATACAGTCAAGTGAGAAGGATCTGAGTGACAAGGCGGTATTTTTGAGCTCTCGTGAATTATATCTTCATCTTCGCGAGTACCACTGCACTAAAGAGGGAGGTTCGTTCATCTGCCATTATGGCCCCAACGATGTCTGCCCTTCACTTCCCGTCGATGGAGTCAGTGAACTTGACTACCAAGATCATGTCTGGAAAGATCACATACTTCTAGATAAGATGGATTACAAAAAAAAATCATCTGATAAAGACAAACACTGTGAAGGTAATTTGCTTTTCTTTTATTTATTTAGTCAATGCCCTAACTTAATTTATTATTATTTCCATTTTTTTTTATTAGAAATTACTCGGTTAAAATTCAAAAATCGATTTCAGTTCTTTATGCTTTACAGTTTTTCAAATAGACCATCAGGCAGATGAACCTTCAATAGTGAAAGATCAGTACAAATGGACCGTGTATATGTCACAAGTCAACCTACCTGCACTCCTCAACGATCCGCGCCTAACTAGGAGAGAGACTGACTTCTTCACTAAAACCTGGGGCGAGGGTTTTGAGAGGAGCCACTTTCAACCATCACCACACATTCCAACTATTACATACGACCATTTTAAAAATTTCCTAATTAAAACTAATGCTGTTAGTGTTAGGTTCTCTTTTATATTATTTTAATTTTTAAAGTTTTATTATGGATAATTTTTCATATTGAATTTTTTGTCTTTATATTTTCATACGCTTGATATATATAAATGTAAATAAATAAATATATATATATATATATATATATATATATATATATATATATTTGTTGATTTACTTTCACATTTTCTAAATTTCACATTTCATATATATATTTCTAACTAGAGGAATAAAGGAAAGAAGAAATTGAAGACTTCACCCAGTGACGAGATTGCACAGAAACAAATAGTGGAATGTATGTTGAATTATTTGATAGTTGGATGGTGTATTTATATGGTCTTGATACTTTCAATCTTGAATCATGTAAATAATTTTGTAAAAACTAGCTCTTATGAATTTCACATTTGAACGCATTGTAGAATCTATAAATAGTTCACAGAGTTATAAATAGTTCACACTTAAACTATGATGCTCCTATTTTCACCCTGACATGATTTTTTTCCTGGTTTTATTTAAAATTATTCAACTTTCTCATAAATTTTTGTGGTTTTTCATTTAACAAATGGATTTATAATAACTATACAATTTAATAGCATGTTAGCTCACTTAAATGATACTTTTTAGCAACTTTCAAGACAGAAGAATTTGATGTCATCCCAAAAGTTAGTTTCTAAGAGCTTATTTCATAAAAATTCATTAGAAAAAACTTTTCATAAAATTATGATTTCAAAAAAATGAATGGTTAAACTTACTGTACTCTGACATTTATTTTCGTTTATTTTTGCAGATTTTTTTCAACCCAAGTTTCAGCTTATTAGATGCTGACACTTTTAATTTTGTCCTCCCGTGGTCAGCTATTGAATCCTCTCCTTCTTCACAACAACAACATTGTCAGCAGTCTCTTCAACCATCATCACCACAACACAAGCAACCACAAAAACGTCAACCACAACTACAGCCATTACAGCCACAGCAACAAAAACAACAATTACAAAAACAAACACGTCAACCTCGTTCTTCAAAATTACTCCAAGAGAAGGTCTGGATACAATGAATAATTTATTCTGTACAAAATATCACTTCAAATTATTTCAGCTTGTTTCAACCGTGTAGAATTTAATAAATTTTAAATCAAATTTTTAAAAAATTTATTTGTAAATAATTTATTCTTTAAATTTAAATGAACAGGCATTTAAAATAACAAACAGCAAATTATATATTTAATTAAAATTTATTTTAATGTTAATGCTAATTGAATTAATTTTAGTAAGATAACATCATTTACTTAAGCACATTTAAACTTCCTACCTTGGGGAACTGGGTCTCTGGACGCTAAACGAAGATTGATTGATTGAAGCACATTAACCAACATCGTCCAATTAACTTTTATCAATTAACATTTTAATGAATTTTGCCTTAATTCTATTTCTCTACAAATGCAACCCTGATGCCAAACGAACAGTTGAGTCACTACTTAGACCTGATCGAGGTGCAGATAACGAAGCAAATATCGTGCAAGTCAGATGCATTCTTTGACGCCATGGCTTCTCAGAATAATTTACAAGGGCATTTGCAGAATACTTGTAAATCCGTGCTATTTTTGAGGTTTTTTTTTGGGTTTTCCATATTTTTTTGGTTATTTTCGGTAATGAAGGTGATTATAATGATAATGAGGATGACTGTAATGATGATGAGTAACTTTAACGTCATATGTGGCGATTAAAGTAACTGCATTGAGAATGTTGTTTAGATTAAATTCAGTGTTTAAGAAGTTTTTTTATAATAAGTGGAGTTATAATGATGAAGATGTGATGTGTTGAAGTTTGTGATTAAAAGAGTGATTGAGATGACGAAATTGTGGAATGAAGGTTTAGTAAGCAATGGTTAAGTGTACTGACAATGAGGATCATTATCGTCGTCGCCACCATCATCTCCAGCATCATAATCATCATCACCAACATCATCATCATTACTTCCAACATCATCATCATCACCAACATCATCATCATTACTTCCAACATCATCATCATCACCAACATCATCATCATTACTTCCAACATCATCATCATCACCAACATCATCATCATTACTTCCAACATCATCATCATCACCAACATCATCATCATTACTTCCAACATCATCATCATCACCAACATCATCATCATCACCAACATCATCATCATCACTTCCAACATCATCATCATCACTTCCAACATCATCATCATCATCACTTCCAACATCGTCGTCATCATCACCACCGTCATCGTCGTCACCCTTCCAGAGAGAAAATGAGGCACCTTGATGAGATGATGGTGAAGCAGCCCCTGCATGTCATCCACCAGTATGCTGTCAGGTGCAAGTATCAACAGATTCTAGAGAAGGTCTTATCATTCAGTCCATTATTATTTGTATTCATTGTTTGTTTGTTTGTTTGATCGTTCGTTTGTTTGCTTGCTATTCGTTTGGTTTTCATTTTAGAATTTTATTTATTATGCTTAGTTTGAATAAATAAAAACTTTTTAATGAATTCTATTTATTTATTTTCTGTTTGCTGTTAAACATATAAAAATCGTTTCCATCCACCATTATCATTTTTATCATTCCTAGTTTATCCATTTTTTTAATCACTGCGTCCATCCCTCATTGCTAATTTCCGCGTTGCCAGTTGAAGCTGATGCTGACCGTCCAGCAGACCCAGCCGACCTTGCAGCTGCTGCTGACCACAAACGACTTTCTCGGCGCCCTCGACCTCATCTCGACCACGCAGGAAGTTCTTACCCAGGAGCTCGCCGGCCTCCATTGTTTCAGGTGCTGCTGCTGGTTCACTTGGTTGTTGTTGTGCTATTTTGTGATAATTGTGGTTTGTTGTTCGTGTTTTGTGGAGTGTTTTCGGGGTGTTTTTGGAGTCTGTTGTGTCGTCGTTGTTTGCTGGTTTTGTGTTGTTGTTTCCATTTTTATCCATCACTTCACATTTTGCGCAAAATGAAGATACTTGTCAATATTACCAATGCTAAGTGAATAGATAATGCTATGAAAATTTAACAACACAGAAAACGAATGCTCCTTTATAGAAGAAACAAATGAATGAAACTATACTTCAATTTTGTTTTTGATGTTTCTACTTAGTATTGATATTATCCAATCAGAATTTTACAAATTACAACAGTCCAACCGTCAATTAATTGATTTATTATGAAAAACTTCGTTTTACATCGACGTTATTTTGCTTGAGAGTTCAATGAATGAATTATCACTTGTGCTAAAACTTGACTTGTTACATGATTTCTGGTGTTAAATATAGAGTCAGCATCACTCAAACATGTAAAATCAGAAAAAATACTCAAGTCAGCGGGAATATTTTTTTTTCATACGTAGGCCAGTGTAATGATTAGTACGTTGTTTCCACACTGATGTTGTGCAGGCACCTTGGTTCGCAGCTGCACGAGATGGAGAAGTTGGTAGTTCGCATGATTCAAGACGAGTTTGCATCCTTCATCACTGGCTTCTTCAATCAGCCTGTCCTTGTCGATCAGATCGGTGATGATGTTGATGCTATTTATAGAAAGCCACACCCACTGCCTTTCATGGACAGTTGTCCTGTCATTGATTTTGTTAGTGCTGAATTATACATCATCAACGTAAAGTTTCTTTCATTATTTAATCATTATCGCCGTTAAATATTTCATTTTCGTGTTTTCAATCTTCTCTTCTGTTACGTGCTTTATGAACAAAGACGTCCCAATTTTCGTCTTATCATTCCTTGCTCCCACAACTCTGCACACAAACACGTCTGCCACAAAAAAGTCCATGCATTTATGAGCATATTTGAACTCACCCAAAAACACACAGACGTACATAAACATATGCAAACATATATAAACATATACAAGAATATGAAAAGATACACAAACATATCAAAACTCGAACAAGCATATTAAATTATATACACACGTATTTAAACTTACATACTCGTATAAACCTACAGAAAGGCATACAAACTTTAACAAGCGTATCATTAACGCATACAAATACATGATGTGCAATCGCAGGAAAAACTATTGCTAATATCACTCGGCATATACCGCCACCACAAAATCAATTTCATGGACGACCTTCACCTTGAATCCACTACTACTATCAGGACTGTCATCAAGCAGGTTTGTCGGAGCGAGGGGAGGAGGTGATGATGATAGTGGTGATGATGATGATGATGATAGTGATGGTGATGTTGACGAGGATGATGATGATGATTGTTGATGGTTACATTATGTATGATGGTTTTAATTACAGCGTATCATTATTATTATTATTATTATTATTATTATTATTATTATTATTATTATCACCATTATCATAACCATCATCATCATGCAGACGGTGATAGAAGCGGTTGTGATGACAGAAGTTTATGAGTCTGATAACAACAAGTGATAATAATTATTATATTATGTTAAGTTGTTGTTGTTGTTATTATTGTTGTGGCTATTGTTGTCATTGTTATTATTGTTGTGGTTATTGTTGTTGATGCTGTTAATGTTGTTGTTGATGTTGTCGTTATTTTTCATGCTATTGTCGTTTTTTATCTTGTTGTTAACGTTGTTGCGGCTATTCTTGGGGTTATTGTTGTCATTGTTATTATTGTTGCTAATGTTGTTGATGTTTTTAATTTTGTCGTTGTTGTTAATGTTATTTTTCCTGTTATTGTTAATGCTATCTGGAGCAGGTTGGCGAGTCAGATGAGGTTGTTGACGTACGATCAGTGGTTAGCCATGCTGAAGAAGCTGTTCATCAGTCTCGTTCTCGTCCTACAAAGAGTTCAAGTTTGTTGTTGTTGTTGTTGTTGTTGCTGTGTTGTTGTTGGTGTTGCTGTTGTTGCAAAATTGTTTTTGTGTTTTGTTCTGTTGCAATGTGTTTGTGATAACGAACAAATTCATCACTAATGATAACATGCAAGATCATCACTAATTGAGTGACTTACAATTTTTGTAAAACTAACAAAATCCATCCATCCATCCATCCATCCATCCATCCATCCATCCATCCATCCATCCATCCATCCATCCATCCAATCATCCATCCATCCATCCATCCATCTATCCATCCAATCATCCATCCATCCCATCCATCCGCTCAGGCCGTCGTCAACGTCCTCAGGTTGATAGGCAGGACAGTTGCAGAGAAGATTTCACTGAATGTTGACAGCAGTGTTGAGAAACATCAGACAGTCGATCGAAACATGTTGAAAAATAATTCAACATTTTGCCTAGATGCAGATGAGTCCAGTGCAATAACACTGCCTTCCCACAAAGACAATTACTATGATGATTATGCAAACGACGCTGCTAGTCACATTGGTAATTTTCATCAACAGCTAGCAACAACATCAACAGAAACTACATCAACATCAACATTGACATCGTCGTCAACAACAACATCAACGTCACACGTAAAGGAACCAGCAACACATGATGATAAATACACCGGTCTTGACGCAACCTCATCATCCAATAATAATAATAATAATAATAATAATAACAACAACGTCAGTAATTTTAAAGTTAATTCTTGTTGTGATGACAAAAATGATAACAAGTTACTATTGCAAAATGATGAGGATGAAGATGACGATGTTGACGATGCAACTGCAGCTTTTAAGAAAGAAATCCAGGAGATGTTTGTTATCTTTGCTCTGGATTTTTTGTTTCCATACTTTTTTGAAGTTTCAACATTTCAGTTGATACCTCGTAAATGGTTTTGTTCGCATCATCCTCTGCTTTGTTGTCTTTACTTTCATTGTCATCGTCAGATACATCATGATGCACACACACACACACACACACACACACGCACACACATGCACACACACACATGCACACCAGGTTAAAGGATTGCGACCCCATCCTATCCCACGTTGAATGGTTAAGGATGAGTCACTCACTCAACGAACTCATCTGCAAAGTTACAGAGCACGCTCACGACCGATGCTTCAAACTTTTCACTGCCAGAGCCAAGGTCTTTAAGCCGTTGTTATCATCGTTATTATCATTACTTATCATCATCGTCATCGTCATCAACACCTTCATACTTACCATCATCATCACCATCACCCTCCCCATCATCATCATTATCATCGTCGTCACCTTCGACCACCATCTCAGGATGGCTTCCTAGATAGGTTATCAATGTCTGAGTTTCTCGAACTTTCCAGATGCGTTGAATGGTTCTCAAGTCAGACCTACCGGATATGCGGACGGAGGTCAACGACCTTGAGAGGTCACCTGCAAAATCAGGTCAGGTTAAATAAGCTAATTAAGTGAAACTTTCATCTGTTTTTGATGACGGGAATGTAATATTTTTCTTGTTATTGTTGCTGTTGCTGAGTTGTTGTTGTTGAGTTGTTGTTGTTGAGTTGTTGTTGTTGAGTTGTTGTTATTTCGAGTTCATTTAATTTTTTTTTGTATGTCCGCAGGTGATGAAGTTTGTGAACAAGTTCCATGAAGAAAAGAAGAATAAACTCTGGTTAGTAGTGCTCTGTTAACATTCTCATCTCATTCGTTCATTCATTCGTTCATTTGTTCGTTCGTTCATTTATTTATTTATTCATTCATTCATTCGTTTATTCATTCATTCATTTGCTCGTTCATTGATTCATTCATTTGCAACAACAATAATTAGTTTGATCTTGGACAAAGAGAGGTGGAAGCAAGTAGATGTTCCAATGGAGTTTCAAGAACTTGCAGATCACATCACTAACACTGGTTGGCTTCCTCATCTTCTTCGTACTTCTGCTTTTGTCTGTCTGTCTGTGGGCTTGTGCAAGTGTAACCATGTATATATGTAACTGTTTGTGTGTGTGCGTGTGTGTGTGTGTGTGTGTGCGCGCATATGGTTAAGCTAAGACGTTTATTCCTGCTGTTGCAGGATTATCAGGTTTAACTGCAAAGTCGTTTTAGCTTATTACATGGTAAATGAAAGATGCATTAATAAATGAATGAATGAATGGATGAATGAATGAATGAATGAATGAATGAATGAATGAATGAATGAATGAATGAATGAATGAATGAATGTGTAATTTATCCATATTCCACATAAAATTTTCAGGCGATCTGTCATTACCAGCCAAGAAAACAGATCCAGGTTCTTGTAATAATTTGTCATTCTAATTAGTGATGCAAAATTGATGGTCTCTGATAAAATTTTTAATTGAGACGAATTAAAGTTAAAGTTATTATTTATAATAATAATAATAACAATCATAATAATAATAATAATAATAATTATTATTATTATTATTTGCAAATTGAACTGTCATCAGACAGCAGAACTCAGGAATATCTGCTGGTGAAAAATGAAAAGTTCATTTTGGTCGGGTTAGTAGTCTCTCTATGTTGCTCTCGTTTGTTGTTTATGTGTTGTTGTTGTTGTATTGATGTTTATGTGTTGTTGTTTATGTGTTTTTGTTTTTTATGTTGTTGTTTAGGTTGTTATTGCTTGTATTGTTGTTTGTTTTGCAATCGTCTTGTCATCATCATCGACTTAGTCATCATCATAACCACCATCATCGTCATCATCATCACCACCACCATCATCGTCATCATCATCACCACCACCATCATCGTCATCATCATCACCACCACCATCATCGTCATCATTATCACCACCATGGTGACCACCATCATCATCAGCACTGCCCTGATACTGCTGAAGATGATGGTGGAATACTGCCAGTTTGTGGACGAGATGCCATGCACGGCTGCCGACATGCTATCCAGGCTCGTCGAACTGCTGAAGGTGAGGATCACGTGATTAGAATGGTGGCGGTGTTGTGTTGACGATGTTGGTATGTGTGATGAAGCGAATGATCACCTGATTTTATGAGTGGTAAAAATCATGATGGTGAGGCCGTGATGATGACGTTGAAGATTATAATTGTTGGTAATGTTCGTTAGTGTTGACGATGGTTATGGGCTGGTGATTATGATTTGGGTGAGGATGGTTTCCACCACCACAACCACCATCATCATCGTCGCCAACATCGTCGTAATCATCATCATTGTCATCATCGTCGTCGTCACCATCCTTCCCATGCAGACATTCAATTCAAGAACCTGCCAGTTGATATTAGGAGCTGGAGCTCTCCATCTTGTCGGTTTGAAAACCATTAATGCCAAAAATCTTGGTAACAATATTTTTATCATTATCACCATCACAATCCTCATCATCATCGTCATCACCATCATCATCACCATCGTCATCACCATCACTACCACAGCACTAGCATCGAGATGTCTGCAGTTGTTCGTGTACTACCTTCCCATGGTGAAAGAGCACTTCGCTGCCCACCTGACCGACAAACAGGCCCCAATGATTAAGAGGGTTGACCATTTGATCAAGGTAATGATGATGATGATGATAGTGATGATGATGATGGTGATGATGAAAAGTAGGAGGAGGATATGATATATTAATGTGATATAATATCATCTTTTAGGATTACAACAATCACATCGTCGAGATATCAATGAAGCTGGTCTCTATCATGGACGCGGCCATACTAAGTGCCCTATCAAAGGTATAGTAATTATATTATCATAATGACGACAATGATGATAACGATGGTGATGTTGATGATAACGACGACGATGATGATGGTGTTGGTGGTAATGATGATGATCGTGTTGATGGTAATGATGATGGAGGTAATGGTAATATTCTTAAGTGTTGTTGTTGAAGGTTATACCACATATGAAATAACAGGAATGATTTCTTTTTCCAACAGTACGAGTTAAAATCCTCATCGTCGTCGTCATCAGCATCAGCAACGTTTGAGAACATCACCAAGCAACTGACCAGGTTTCATGAGGCGATTTTCACCCTACTGACCACCGCACAAATTCAAGTGAGCCTGTGGTTATTCTTATTATTATTTATTATAATAATAACCATAATATTAATAATAATAATAATTATTATTATTATTATCGTGAAACAGTGCATAATAAACCAGTTCCACGTGAATTTTGTGCTGAGTTTGAAGAGGAATCTTGCCAACCTGCACTTCAATAAAGACGATCGAAATATGAAGAGGTGATGATAATGATGACGACGATGATGATGTTTTAATGATGATGGCGATGATGATGTTATAATGATGGTAATTATGATGTTATAATGATGGTAATGATGATATAGTTGCTATTGCTTCTGCTGCTGCAACTGATGATGTGATGATGTGATGTGATGATGCATGGTGACATTTACTTCATGATGACATCATCATAATCATATTCGTTCATCACCAACGCTTCCGACCTCGCCATTCAATTCGCCATTCATCATCACATTCATATTCATTATCATCACTTTCATCATACTCATCACCATCACCACAATTGAAGAATCATCATCGACATCATCATCATCATCGTCACACAGCGCATTAGATTGCGATATAAAGTTTTATACGAGGGCCATAAAGGGCCTGCCAGGTTTTGAGGACTTCCCATTCACCATCGATGACGTCATTGGAGATTAGTTCAAGGGGAAATTTTGATCTTTTAAGTTTTTTTTTCTGCTGGAGTCAACAAAATAACCGGATTAATTTTTGTCAATTATGTTGTAACACATGTGTAGTTAATCAAATCTATGTCTGTATATTCATTTGTGAATAAGTGTGTGTGTGTGTGTCTGTGTGTGTTTGTGTGTGTGTGTGTGTCTGTGTGTGTTTGTGTGTGTGTGTCTGTGTGTGTGTCTGTGTGTGTGGGTGTGTGTGTGTAGGTGTGTGTAGGTGTGTATGTATGTGTGTGAATGTTTTTTGTGCTTTGCTTATATTTTTTCACTTAGTTCATTTTTATGTTCATATGCTAGGTATGAACGTTTCATTAGTGATGTGTACACGTGTTATTCTGTTATTCCTACTCACCCCATCATTGCAATCATCCTTCTCACATTTGATTTCCCCATCATTATTATCATCGGTGTACATTATCGCAAACATCTTATCATCTCATGATCATTTTCTGATGAGTACATCATTATCATCGTCGTCGTCATTGTCTTTTCGGGTTTTTTAGAAGTTATTAGCATTTAAATGTTAAGAGTTACTCCTCATCTCTACTCCTTCAGATGTACATACATATTATCTATTTTATTACCAGATTTCGTTATGTAAATATTTTGCTCTACTTAATAAGTTATTAATGTTTTTATTAATTAATATTCTCATTAATTAATTAATTACTTAATTGATTGATTGATTGATTAATTAATTTATTTATTATTCATATTATTAATCAGATTAATATCTGACCACTTTAAACGCAAGTATTAATTGAATCTGACAATGACAAACGTGTGCATTATTTCTGGTCGCGCTAGTAATTCTATCGACCGTTTTTAGCGATTTACAAGTAACAACGTAGTGAGTTGCTAAGTTTTAGCAATTTCACTTAGAGGGGGTACTACATTTACTCTTACTACTATTAGTTTTTTTCTATCAAAATGACTCCAAAATTACAGTAAGGCCTATTCAGATCGGACCATTTGTAAGTAATATATATTTACAGTTAATCAGTTTTCCGAAACTGTTTCGTCTCGAAAACCTGTTGCTATTACTATTATGATTATATGTCGTTTTTAGATAGCGATTCGTGCAAATCGACTGCCATGTTACATTACTGCAGCTGTTTATCTAGATCAGGCGACAATATATTGAATGGAATGACGGTTTTTAATTTTAATGTCAATCAACAAATGTTAAGAAGCGAAATATATATTTTTTTTTCTTAAAAAAATTACTGACATTTAAACTAAAATTAGACCTCTAACTATTATATATAAATTTAAGTTAGGTTCAATTTGATTTCGAAAACTATCAATCTCACAAAATTTTGATTATCAAATAAATTTCGTTTTGATATGGAATTGTTTTTTAAAAATCGTTCCAATCTTCTCACTCACCTGCTGCATGACTTCGGTTTTTGTCGATAAGGACCCTTTTTATTTGATGATTTGCTCAATGTTCTTACATCCTATAAGACTTCCGTCTTATAGGATCTAAGAATCCTGTCTAGATAGAAATATGGCTACTAATTCCTCTCTTGGTGCAAGCTTCACTGTATCAGTAATTTTCAGTTTATTAGTAGTATTTGTATATGCGCGTAGGAGTAGTAGCAGTAGTAGCGGTGGTTGTTAACTTCGTGTTTTTTTTGTGTTGAATGCTGTTATTGAATATATAGAAAGGAACATGACTTGGTTTATTTAAAATAATATTTCTTATCTATCAGACTTTGCCGACTAAGTTTGTTTTCCTCGTATTATTTCAAGTGTGCGTGTTTGTGTACTTGTGTGTGTGTGTTTCTTGCGTATGTGTTTTTCTGTACGTATTATTTGTTTTCATTGAAATTTTTTGTTCTTTCCAATGAATTTTTTCCAATTTATAAATTATCGATAGTAGGAGTTGGTTGCGGTTTAGCATTGTAGTGTTTAATCAAATATTGTATTTGTGTAAAATATTGGAAAGATATTGGATCAAGTAAGTGTGCAATTAGATTTTCTAGCGTTAAAACGTTATGTAACTAATATTGTATTTGTCTATGGATGGAAATGTGTACGTTACTTGCGTGTACAAACTGTGAGTCATGTACACGTTGTACGCACTTGTACGTATAATCACACGTCTAGATATGCATACATGTGCATGTGTGCATAACTTATGTTTACTGCTGCATTCATGAGAATATACATAATAAATTGTTGAAAAGTGCAGACATACTAACTACATCGCGCACACACACATTCACATGCATGAATATACATGTATCACTGCCTACACACTCACACAGACAAACGCACATACTCATCTATACACGGACATATGTTTAACATCTGTGATAGCAATTTGAAGATACCGAATTTTGTGTTTAGATTTTAATTGTTCACTTGCTTCATTTATTTATTCATTCATTCTTTCATCTGTTCGCTCGTTCACTCATTCGTTCATTCATCTAATCATTTGTTCATTCACCGATCTTTTTCATTTATTTATTCATTTATTTAGATGGATTGATTGAATGTTTTTTCCACCAATTGATCAATCAATTTAACTAATTTATTTATTTAACCTACTGTTAATCTGTTTGACTAATCTTTCATGAAAGCAAAATTATTTTCATATAAAAGATATAAGTTTTTTTTGAGTTGTTTTGAAATTTTCTGTCAATTAACAAACTCGAGTTGTGTTGGCGATTTTTTCTCAAACTGCAAGAAAGAAGTAGCATTCTTATAATTAGTTCATTAGCGCACGCCCGTGTAAAATTATTAAGAACCCAAATATTTGCACAGATAAATTTTTCATTGCTAAATTAAAACATCACATCACCCTGAAACAGACAAACAAACAAACAGTGCTAGGTTGGTTACATCACTTACAAACTATGAAAAATGTAAAACCATCCTCTCTAGCACAGAATAACCGCCTATCATTCAATCATTTGGTATTCTGTCTGTCTATTTTCGTCGTTCGCCATTAAACTTATATTAAATCAAATAATTGAATAATAATAGTTAAAGTATATATTTAATGGTTTTGTAAAGTACATCGTGCTCATAATTTATTAAGCTGGCAATATATTTCGTTGATAATATTGCAAGTTTTATCTCAAATCTTTAGTAGTTTTGTGATGATTTGTTGCTGTGTTTAGTGTGGTTGGAGTGCTGACGGCTGATGTTGCGGGTAACATCAAGAATGCCGATTCTCTTGTCTTTAAATAATTCTCATTTTCGACTAAACCACCTGCTGTCTGCATCTTCAATTGAGGTGCATGTCTTTCTCGTTTTTTGGGTTGCACATTTTTTTCCTTTCTACATTATTTCTCATAAACTTATCTCCAGAATGTAGATCAGCGTTTAACATTTTTCTTGCGGAAACTCTCGAATTTGTGGAAAATCGTTGAGGAGGAAATGTAAGGGTGAATGATTGAGAAATCAAAGACCTTTCAAATTGGATGATATCTTTATAGATTTCTTAAATCAAGTCCGGTGTAAAGAAAAATGTAAACTAAACTGAAAAATTTTGAATGAAAGATAAAATGGTGTTAACAGCCTTGCATTTCGTTCAGTTCAACCAGATATGTACATGCATAGACATGAAAACGTGTGCAACCATTTGGTATCGTGTTTTCGTATCATGAAGTCCGAACATTTATACAAACAGAGATGATGAGTGTACGTGATGTGTACAAAGTTTCTCACGTACACATGCACGAGAAAAATTATGCTGAGTCTGTCTGATAATGTTCGTTTGCATCACAGAATCACATATGTTTCTAATTATTACAATAAAAATGCTGGAGTTGCAAAGCCGGAAAAGTATTTTCTCGAATGAAATTAATCGAAAGATTGGTTTCCGAGGTTTTTATTTCACTAAGTGCATATCGTGTGTGTGTTTTGTTTGCATGCTGTTTTGTTGTGGTCGTAAGTTATTGCGAAATTTCCTGTTGATGAAATTGTAAAAATATATTTGAATTTCATTGTATACATATGCTATGTGTGTGTGTGTCAGTGTAGTTTGTGTGGTTGATTGCTTGTTTGTTTGTTCATCTAAGTTATCTTCAATCAAATCAGCCCCTTTTCATTATAATCCGTCTTCTGAAAATGAAGTAGATAATTTGAAAAGTAAAGTAAAATACAATATATAAATAATAAAAACTAGTCGTCGATGCGGTTGGTACTTTTGCTTCTTTGCTGTAAAATATCGATAGCTGCGACCGCTCCTTAACTTCCGTCTCGTTTCAAGTTTTCTGAAATTGACTAGGCGCGCTTAATAAACGTAACGCCACGGAAATAATCTGTTTTTAGCTGAGTTTTATTAAATTAAAAACGAATCTAAATATTTAATCTAACATTATATAACATCCTGAAGTCCGACAAATTTCTATAAAAATGAAAATATTCAGTTGTTCCGCGTCAGTACATGCATCAGTCTTCACGAATCGATGAACCAAAAACTCTCAACTCCTACTTTATTACCGAATTAAATTTCACATCACCCACGCCGACCATAGTACTAAACTATTTCCCGATAATTTCGCAAGACCAGTTCGTTTCCGGGTTTATCGATTATATTCAATAGTTTCTCAACTTCGCGGAATATTCATGTATATTTCCCGACGTCCAAACAAAATTTTGTAAAAACAAGTAGTGTACGCACAATATAAGTATTATTTATTATTAGCAACAACATTCGGAATTAATTTATTAGGCCGAATGTAACGAATATTGCGTATCTAATAATACGCAACTCAATGAAAAACATCGTTAAATATTAGAAATATCATTATTAAAATGCTAATTATTAATTACACATACTCATACTCTTGCAACCAAATGAAAATGTGAGCGTACAAGCCCAGCGTGAATATTGCCAACAGATGAACGATCAACTCATCGGTTACACTTATTCAGCAGTTCCTCGTAACCATGCGGTAGGGTCACATGAGTTACTAACATAGACGGTTCATGTTTACTAATTTTACTCCTTAAGTTGTTGATCCATAAATTCTTAACTAGAGGAGGATGAGTGCCATCCCTATGAACTCTTTCCAGCCTAGGTACACCGGGACCACTGCGTGCCCACTCCAACAGACTCTGATGACCAAATAGAGAATTTTTGTCTCGATCGACTCCATCATCGTACATGTCATTGTCATCAACAAGCTCATCCACAAAGTCATTTGAATGTATGTTCCATTCATCTAGCTTGGCTTTAATCGACTGAAGGTCACATTTCATCAGGACGTCGAAATAATTCTTTGAATTTAATTTTCCTATTTTCCATGCCTTTATTACTCTCCTGACAATTTCCATAGTCGCCTCGTTGCGGTCCATATTTATGATGTTCAAAAAGATAGCAAACATTATAGATTCTAATCTCACGCTTTCTTCATAGATATAAACGTAAAGAGTCCCAAATTGGCGCCAATGACTATTTAGATATTCCGTCCTATGCATTCCTGGAAGTTTATAAAAAAACCTGCACAATGGACATTTAAGGATTTTATCATTAATTTCATACACAATTTTCAGGCAAGAGAGATGGAAACTGTGCAAGCAGTGCTTCAGATACACAGCAGTCTTTCCCGAACTAACCAGCGCTTCTAGACATATAGAACATTCTTCTTCTCGAACATTCGCTTCTTCAGCTTTCAAAATTAAATCATATCTTAAAAAGCCGGTCCAACTGGTGATGGTTGTCTGCGGCCCATTGACGCCAAATTTGAAAATATTTTTGTTCAGCCCTTCCGACATTGTTCCGCAACTGAGAAGTGAGTCGCACAAGTTAAACGTTGAGCTGATCATCTCTTTATATAGAATGTTATGCGTGTTGTAAAACAAAGAATAAATAATTGTTTTACAACAACTAAAGACAGATTTTAAAAAGTCTGTTTATTAATAGAAAGATTGTAAAACGTTTTCCTATTTTGTCTGAAAGTTCAGAATTTGACACAAACTCAACTGCACTGCATTGTCAAAGTAAATTTAAACCCAACTAAAAGTTATAAAATTGATAGACTGATTGATTGAATGAACTGATGAACGAATGGTGAATAATTGAATGAAAAAAGAGATAAATGATTGAATGAATAAATGAATGAATACAAATTATTTTAGTACATTAACTGAAATATTTCCAATTGCACAAAAATAAAAGTTATAAATTGTTTTTTTTTCAAATCTGAAGAAAAAAAATTTTTTCAAAAGACGGAAAGTTGTATTTCTCCAATGAATTGTGTAGGTTTACCATTACCCAATATTGTATTGCTTGTATAATTGTATAGCTCTTATGTATATAATTAAATTTAATATGTCTATATATATATATATATATATATATATATACATATAAGATTATTCATTATCAGTATTGTTTTAGTATATGTATGCATGTATCATATGGGTGTGTGTGGATGTGGTTTGTGGTGATAGTATGTGTGGTTAACGTACATCTTTATTTTATTTAGAAGTATATAAGTGAGTGTGTGTATTTTATTTAGAAGTGCATAAGTGAGTGAGTGTGTGTGTGTGTGTTTATTTCTGTTTTTGAAAAGTCATCATATATAATGATATTATAATAACATTTTACTTCATTTAGATATGGGCATATGTTTTTCGCTCCCATCATTTCTTTATGTTCTTTATGTTTATGTTTATATATAATTGTGTGTTTGTGTATGTATGGTGTGTGTGTGGTGTGTATGTATGTATGTGTGTGTGTGTCTGTGTGTTTACCCATGTTATACAAATATATGTGCAAGAACGGTATGCAACCTGTGTGTTTTATGGTGTGTAGTAAATGATATTGTACAAGTGCACGTAACGTAATATTGTATATTGTTCCCGATCTTTAGCATCGCTTCCATCGATATATTTGAAGGAGTTATTTTTATGTTCAGGCAGTGCTTTATTTAGACAATTTGTAGCTGGTCTCAATCGTAGATAGATTTTCCGTGTCAAGTAATTTTGAAAGATACTAAATTTTTTTTAGAAATTGATAATTCTGTTTGTTAGGTGAAATTGGAAAAGTTTTCTTGTAAGAATTTTACTTTCAAGGTTGGTTGGATGTTAAATTTTTGGTCTTTGGGTCACAAATTGTAAAAGGTTTTGTGATGATGTGATGGGACGTGTATGTATCAAAAGCTATCACCTCTTTTTTATTATCAGTTTTTTTTTGTTTTATTTAGTTCATTTCATAAAATAATCAAATAAAATTTCATTTTAAAAATATGAATGAAGTGTTTTGGTGTTGGTAAAAAAAATTGTCTTTAGAAATTAAAATATGGTCAAGTTACAATGTTTTACAATGTTTTATAATGTTTAAATACAATGAATTCAACAGAAGTATTGTTAAAATAAAGTGGGTGCCAATCAGTATTGTTAAAGCCACATACACTAGTCATAGAAAGTTAAAGAATATTAATATAACCATTTAACCACGATATGATCCGATACGAAATGTTAACAATGTTATTTTCCATGACTGTTAGTTCGTTCCACTAATCAGTTCAGTTGGAATTAGAACTGCGACGATACATTTTAATAAATTATTTCGTCAATAAATGTTTATCAATACTTCTGTTGAATTCATTGTATTTAAACATTATAAAACATTGTAAAACATTGTAACTTGACCATACAACGTTGTTTCGAATAATTTTATCACCAAAATTTTATATTTACTCATAATTGCAATCACAAAAAATTTAACTTTTTAAATTTTAAATATGAAAAAATGATAATTTTTTTTTACCTCCAAACATGGCATACCCGCTAAAAAAGTTGCGGATTGTATCGCTGGATTAAAGAGAACAAAAAATATTTATTTGATTTTTTTGTTTTTATTAAACATTAATAGATTGCAAACATGTTACCAGATTCTGAGATTGAAAATTATAGTTTGTATACTTGTTCGGTGCTAAATTTCCCATTTATTTGCAGTTAATCAACATTTTCGGTGTGGTTATTGATAATTTTATTTGCTTAAGACTTTTTTTTATTTATCATTTTTCAAATACCACAAGCGCCATCCCGTATTTTATCGTAAAAAATAATTCGCGTAACGTCAAATAACTT
>NW_008704865.1:496212-516212 GCF_000326865.2 Helobdella robusta
TATATATATATATATATATATATATATATATATATATATATATATATATATGATGAAAACCACAGCATGTTCCGCGTTAGTTAGCTTCCTGTTTAATTTTTCGAAGCTAAAGGCGGGACATGCTGGGATTTTCATCATTAATTGCATTTCTGACAGTCCAAATCCAATATATATATATATATATATATATATAAATATATATATATTATATAAGTATGTGTGTATGTGTGTGTGTTTAAAAAGGCGTTCTTTGGTTTACATGTATGTATTAATAAATAATATACGCGCTTTTGAGAATGTATTTGCCAGGCTGTTAATCAGCGGGCCTCGATGTTGCTAGCAGATGTGTGGTTTCTAATTTCCAGCTTCGAAACGTTTTTTTTTTAAATATTTATTGCAAGTTAAAAATTGGATGTTTAACATTTTTATAAGATCCCAACATAGTACCTACATGTGGTGTTTAATATTTAATTCTTATTGTAATTCTTATTTGAATTTTTTTAAGATTAAATTTCTGTAGATGTATAACTTTTTTGAGAAAGATAGAGATAAAGAAAGAGAGAGAGAAAGAGTAACTAGTAAAAATAAGATTATTTTTACTAATTAAAATGCGGATATAAAATTTTTACGTTCGCACTCGCATCAGTATTTAATAAGGATTTTATTTTAGCCTTCAGACCAATAAACAACGCTCTAGATTCAAATAGATTTGCGATCTTAACTAAATGACATTCAGAAATATTTTCTTAAAAAAAAGTTTAATATTTAGAAATGTTAATCAGAAAGAATGGGAAACAAAACAATGAGACTATCAAACGTTGTGTGTATATCCTGATATATTTTCAACGTATATTTAAAAAGTGTTAACCGCTTATACTTTCATTATAGTGAATATATTATACTATAAAAATAGCATTGAAACTATGGAGGGTAGATAAAAATTTTTTTTATTTTTTTATTCATATTTTAGTTTTCACATTCATGTTGTAAGTCATTTTTCGTCCTGATATCTCTTGTTTAAACTTGTAACATTTAGTAGGCTGGTTTCACAAATTCGTTTATTTGTACTCGTTTTAAATTATATGGATGTCCTAAATATATAATATTGGCTTCACATAGGTGCCTTTATATGAAACATTTTTTCATTTATAACACAGTTTGTTAATTAAATAATTCATATATTATTGAGAAACATAAAAGATTTTGTTTGATATTAATATATTTTTTTTTATAAAAAATGATTTTATGTCGCCAAGTGTTAATTTAATTAATTTATATTTCCATTGTTTTATTGCATGAAACACAATTTATTTGTCATCACTATTGGTCATTTTGTCAAATAAAATTCTCAAAAATGGAACTTTTTTTACTTTATGAGTAGAAAATGAAAAAATGTGGTAAAAAGATTTTAATAAATATTTAAATTAATTAATGAATTCAAAACATTTATTAATTAGAACACGAAGTTTCATTTAGAATATTTTAATATTTTTATTAAAAAACCGAAAAAATCCTTCTTCCGAAAGTTTGTTTACCGGATTATCAAGCAACTAACTAACAAAGATATAAATAAAAAGTTTTCAAGTGAGATCGCTGATAAAAGAGCAGTGTTAAGTTATATCTTATCTGCTTGAATTTATGCCTGCGAGAACAAAACAACCACTTTAACATGGCAACACTAGAACAACAATACAACATTAACATGACATCAAACAACAACAACGCAGCAAAACAACAACATTAACACGACCTCAGACAAGAAAAACACAACAACATAACAAAACAACAACCCTACAACTATCAGACATTCACACCACAACACTCACAAACATTTGTGAAGTTTAATGCTATAACCATAACACCATACACGCTTACAATGCTAGTTTTTTTACACACACACACACACACACACACACACACACACACACACACACACACACACACACACACACACACACACACACACACATACACACACACACACACATACATACATAGAGAGAGAGAGAGAGAGAGAGAGAGAGAGAGAGAGAGAGAGAGAGAGAGAGGAAGAGAGGGAGGGAAAGAGGGAGAGGAAAAAGTATAGAATCATTTTATTTATTCGAGTATTGAAGGGATGTTATACAAGAATTTTTAACAAGTTTTATCACCTCTACTTTTAAATTTTTACACATGTCAATAAAAATACTAAAAAAGTTGTTAAATTGTTGAAAGAAAGGAATAAAAAGAACGAGAGATCGTAACAACGAAAGAAAGAACGAAAGAAAAAGGAAGAATTATTAATGAACGAAAAATGAATGAATGTGTTTTTATTTAATAAAGTTAACGTATGTAGGTTATACATTCTTTTCAATATATTTTTGTTATCTGATATGTTTTCTAATGTATATATTGTTCCCTTTTTTGTATGAGGAAAATTCCACATCCCTTCCATGTTTCCTTTCACGTGATGATAACTCGTAGAATGAGATTATTCAAGCGTTCCTATTTTGGTTATATTCAGAACGGCTAACCTGTTATATTAACTATTTTTATTATTATCAGTTTGATGAAATATCAGAAAATATTTTTTACGGACGATTTATAAGTTTTGCAGTTTTTCCAAATTTATAAACTTAAATCATCCAGATAAGTTTTCCAGTAAACTATCTGGATGATTTAAGTTACTAAATTTTTAACATTTTATTTTTAACTTCAAGAAGCTTAAAACAAACTACAACAATTTATACGCACAATAATGTTAATAATAGAAGAAAAAATGCATAAAAATAATTATTATGGTAATAAAAAGCAATTGGGGATAATTTATTACTGAGGTTAGTAGGCCACCCGCGCCATTTCAACGTAACATAACTCCTCGGCCCGTTGAAGTGATAAAAATCTTTCACATGGAAAATGTAGAAGTATAGAGATAAACATATTTATATAATTGAATTAAAAAGCTGCTATGTGTTCGCTTTAGCTGTGTTCTGTGTTCTTGTGAATGTGTTCTTTCATTCAAATTATAAATCTTAAGCAGTTCTACGTGGTGTGTTAGTTGAAAAATATCCAATGTAAAAGAGTTCCAAGTACTCGAAGGAAGCATACAAAAAAACAATTAAGACCAGACATGAAGCAGTTGACATTTTTTGCACATGCAAACTGAACTATATTAAACATAAAGCAGATTTAAAAAAAAACATGATAAGCTGGGAACATTGTGCTGAAAGGAATCAGGAGGGATGACACAATATTCCTGAAATGGTGTCTGATGACGAGGAATGTTTGTGAGCATAGCGCATGGTAGCTAACTAAATAAACGCGTTATAACGATCATTCAATACGACCTGACATAATTTATTTTCTGCACACATGATTCCATGTAGATAACAGTTTGGCATCTCTCTCTCTCTCTGTGTAACTTTGAAAAAAAATTCCATATGATTAAATACACGTACATCGGAAATAAGTTAAACGTTATGACTGATAAATGCTTATGATTACTTTAAAGTTGCAACCATATATGTATAGAATAATTTTGACTGATAACTAGAAAGTTGAGTCTAGTTGCTGTAACCCTAACTTCAACTGTAAATTAAAATGATTATTTGTGAAAATACCAAAAATAATATTGACTCTTTTAAGTTGCTGTCTATAAAATTTTAAGTTATGGGCTGTGGTTTGCTAATAAACCACGTTGAATACATTAATATTTTGATAATAAATTTATACTATTATAAAAGTACATATATTAGTATTGGCATATAGTAGTATTGAAAAAATGTATTTGGTTGTCCACACTGAATGTTCTTTCTTAACAGCAATGTTCTTGCACATCAGTAGGTAGGCGCATTGCTTTCCCTGGTGAGTAAAATTTTCATGTATGCTGTGGCTGTACCATCGTTGTAACCACGGTTGGTCGTCTGCTCCTATCTTTCTTATTTTCGTCTCCATCCTATTTATTTTCAGATAAATTTTATTTAAAGCTCATTTTTTTGTTAAATTAATTTTCAATTTATTGTTCTGAATGCTTATGTTCATAAAAAGTGGTATGTCACCTAACTTATTTCAAGGACAAAATGATGCTAAAAAATTTGACTTATTTGACTTATTTTCATTTTATTCTCTGTTAATCTAGAAATGATTTTTAAAAATTAACCAAATTAAATAAATTAATGAATGAAGTGTTGGCCTGTCATGTTGACCTTTGCTTGACTTAAGTCTTAAACTTTCGGTTTTTAGGAATTTTTCAAATTCCAGCCATTTTCATATACTTTTTTAAAAATAAAATTTATAATTTTCTTGAAATTATTTGCAACTGCAGATTGAATTGGTACACCGCAAAAATGTTTCGAATTCAAGTGGCTACTTCATTTTTGGTTGACAATCTTGGCAGCAGAACTCATAAATCTATTTGCATTGTGACCAGGAACTTGAGAAGTTCAAGCTGTCTTTTTCAAGAAGCTGCAAAAAAGGAGGCAAAAAAAGAAGCTCCAATATTAGGAACTCCTTACACTAAATTGACAATTGGTGTTCCAAAAGAAATCTTTCCAAATGAAAGAAGAGTTGCTTTGGCTCCAGCTACAGTTCAAACACTAACCAAAAAAGGATTCACTGTCAAAGTTGAAGAAAATTGTGGACTTCTTGCAAGTTTTAATAATGCTGATTATGAGCAAGCAGGTGCCAAAATTGTGAAAACCACAGCTGTTGAGGAAGTTTTTGGTTCTAACCTACTGTTGAAAGTTAGAGCTCCCACTATTGCTGAGGCCAATAAGCTACAGGCAGGCAACACACTTCTCAGTTTCTTGTATCCTGCACAAAACAAGGAACTCATCGACCTTTTAGTGAAGAAGAATGTCACTGCATTTGCCATGGACTGTGTTCCAAGGATATCAAGAGCCCAAGTTTTTGATGCTCTCAGTTCTATGGCCAACATCTCTGGATACAAGGCTGTTTTGTTGGCAGCAAATCATTTTGGCAGATTTTTTACTGGTTGGGATTGTTTTTTTTATATTTTCTCATTTTGATGTTAATTGTTCAGCCTTTATTTTGATATTATTTTATTAATTGCTGCTTTATTGCATGCATTTATCAAAACCAAGTTGTTTCTATTTCGTGTCAGTACTGTAAAATATATTTTACACTTCTCTTAATATTATATTTTTCTTGAAATAAAAACCTTGCAGGCCAGATAACAGCAGCAGGCAAGGTACCTCCAGCAAAAGTGTTGGTCATCGGAGGTGGTGTTGCTGGTTTGTCAGCTATTGGGACAGCCAAAAATTTGGGAGCTATAGTTCGAGTGTTTGATACAAGAGAGGCAGTTAGAGAACAAGCAAAAAGTATGGGGGCTGAGTTTCTGGAAGTCAGTGTTAAGGTAAGTGTGGTGGTCATTGTTTAAATTAAGTTCTGTTTTAACATTGTAGACTGTCCTGGTTATGACATTAAACTGACCCTCACTGCCTTGTGAGTGATGTTGGATCATCAAAGGCTAGGCCCACCGCTTATAACTGGTTTCGTAAGGAAGGGCGTCCTGCATAAAAATTAGCCAAATAAATTACTTATGATGACAGAAGTGACAATGGTTTCATCATAGGTAGCCAAACGGCAACCCCGATTTCAGGGAAAATGTCATCTAAACGTGTGTTGTTGTTTGTTGTTTAACATTGTAGACATCTGAAGAAGACAAAATTTTTAACAATTTCTTTTGATTCTTTTTTCTGCTCAATATCTTTGAAATATGTTATAATTAATTTGCTGGTGATTATTGCCCTATCTTATCTTGAGTGCTTTTTGAATTTTTCATAAATTATTGAACAATTGAAGATTCACAAAGAACCACTCTCTAAAAACTTTTAGATATCAAATGATTCAATAGGTAGAAATATCTTGGTAAGACTAGTCAATAGCTAATTAAAAATGTTGAATTAATAAATATCATTTGAAATGATTGAAAGGAATCAGGTGAGGGAGGAGGTGGGTATGCCAAAGTGATGTCCAAGGAATTCATTGAGGCCGAGATGGCTCTGTTTGCCAAGCAAGCGAAGGAGGTCGACATCATCATCACCACTGCTCTCATTCCTGGCAAGAAGGCGCCTATTCTCATCACAAAGGTGATCTTCATTGTTTTCATCACTGTTACTTTTCTAACTTTTCTGTTATATATTATTTCATATATGAATTCAACTTTCTCTGACAGTCTCACAAATGTTCCCCAAAACATTAAAATTGTTGTTTGAGATTTTGTCGTAGAGTTAACATAAAACGTTAATATTCACATTTGCCACCTGCTAGCAAATGATCGAATCAATGAAACCTGGCTCTGTGGTTGTTGATTTGGCAGCAGAGGCAGGTGGCAACATCGAGACCATTACACCAGGACAGCTAACAGTTCATCATGGAGTGACTCACATTGGATACACTGACCTTCCAAGTCGTCTGCCCACCCAATCAAGCACCCTCTACGCCAACAACATTTCCAAACTACTGCTCTCTTTTGGTTGGTTCAATGTTTTGTTTAAAAGGTTGGCTGGCTAGTTGGCTATCTGTCTGGCTGACTGGCTGGTTAGCTGGCTACTTGGCCAGATTTTTTTTTCAGTTTGTGTTATTTTGTTCAATAGCTGGATTGTTTTTGATCTAGAGATTTAGAGTTAATTGTGTTGATTTGTTATCATTGTTTCAGTGTTTAGAAAATTAGCAGCTTTATTAAGTTAAAATGTTTTAACTTTTAATACAAATATAAGCATATTTAACATAATTATGTAAAAATATGTATATAGGTCAGAAGGATCACTACTATGTCGACCTGAAAGATGATGTCATTCGAGGGTCTATTGTCTCACACCAGGTACAAACTTAATTTCTTCCACTCTTATTTTTTTGATTGAATTTAGTGAACAACTTCAGTGGAGTGAGATGGACGTTGAGACCTTTGTCAGTCATTTCATTCTTCCTTATGAATGTGGCGCCAGATTAAACTTTTTTAACCTTCTGCCCTGTTTATGATTTATATTGGTTTCATTGATAATCATCGGTATCACCATTGTAAATATTCTTTTCATACATTTTTTTTACGTGGCCTTAAAAATATGCTCAGACATGCTCAGAATTTCATATTTCAAGATCTCTAAATGATCATACTCAAACACAATTTGGTCACATTTAACATTAAGGGCCCTATCTAGTCAAACAAACAAAAAACACTTCTTCAAATTATTGAATTGATTGGCAGGGTCAGTTGCTGTGGCCTCCACCAGTGATCGTTGATCCATCTCCCCCTGCTGCCAAGAAACCAGCCGAGGTGGTCAAGAAGGAGGAAGCACCCCCCAACTATTTCATGAACACGCTGAAGGAATCGTTCATGTACACTGCTGGTCTTGGTGGCATCTTGGGTGAGCTCTTTGCTGGGAAATTGATGTTAATGTTAATGATGATGTTGGTGGTGATGATGATAACAATGATGCTGACACTGATGATGACAGCAATGATGATGCAATATGTACGTACATCACCAGGTCTTGGATGTGTTTCACCCAATCCTGCATTCACAACAATGGTCACAACATTCGGATTGGCTGGCATTGTTGGTAAGAGAATTGTTTGGTCCACACATGTGTGTTTGGTATGGTATCATATTTTTAAGATGACATATTTAAACGATATCAACTGTATGGTGTTATACTTATATAGTGTATAATGCTTTATTTGTATGATGATTTTATTTATGCTATATTATATATTTGTTAGTATAGGATTTATTGAAAAATTTTTTGTGATGAAGATATAATTATTGTTTTGGTGAAAGTAATTATTGTCATAGTTATATAATTTCATTCAGCTGAGTTTATGCAAATTTATATAATATGGCTAAATATTGAAAAACCTGCTGTTTCATTACAAACTCTACTTAATCATCTTTTTAACCTTCCCCATTCATTTCACCAACAAATATTAATTCTATCCATGCTTATTCGTGTATAACTGAATAACTTACCCTCTTTATAACAGGCTACCACACGGTTTGGGGAGTTACTCCAGCCCTCCACTCCCCTCTGATGTCTGTCACCAATGCAATTTCGGGTATAACAGCAGTAGGTGGGATGATTTTGATGGGTGGTGGATATTACCCCACAAATACCATTGAAGCTCTTGCAGCTACAGCCGCTTTCATATCATGCATCAACATCGGTGGTGGCTTCCTCGTCACGCAGAGGATGCTGGACATGTTCAAGAGGCCAGGTTAAATGGGATTTTCATTTTTGGGATTTTGTTTATTTCGATGTTCGTTTCTGTTTATGGTTTTTGTAGCTGCTGGTTTGTTTGCAGTTCATATTGATTTGGTTGAATGAAATTTTTGATGAGATTTTACGGGCGCATCAACAATATTAATATTAATTTATATTACTGATGTTCCTGTAGCGTAATTACTAATGCTCACACTCTGCAGTGTAGTTTACTTATTAAGCTGGTGGTAATCATGCACGAACACATTCAAACTTACACTAGCATCGTAGTAATTATTTTGTAAATTCAAACACTGCCCATCACGTCATCAAATTCATTTTCTTCAATTTCTCAGAGGACCCTCCCGAGCACAAATACCTCTTTCTCATTCCTGCCACTGCATTTATTGGTGGATATGGACTGGCCACTCAAGGAAACTATCCAGATGTCCATCAGATGACCTACCTGGCTGCCTCCCTCTGTTGTGTGGGGGCACTCTCTGGACTCTCTTCTCAGAAGACTGCTAGGCTGGGTAATGTGCTGGGAATGATTGGTGTTTCTTCAGGTCTCGCAGCCACGCTTGGCATCATGAAGCCAACCAATGAAGTGCTCACTCAGATGATTGCTTGCATGGGAAGTGGTCAGTTGATAACGATTTTTTTGTTTATTCTTAATTACTTAGAATGGTTAATATTCATTTTTTTAAATTTATTATCTTATTTTTCGATCATTTCATTTTAACATTTCCTCACTCATGCTTTTTACAGGAGCTCTAATTGGAACAGTGATGGCCAAAAGAATGGAGGTGACGGACTTGCCACAGATGGTTGCTCTGTTCCACAGCTTGGTCGGAGCAGCAGCAGTTATCACTTGCCTGGCCAACTACATGGCCGAACAACCTCACTTCGACACCGACCCTGCTGCCAACGTCACAAAGACTGCCCTCTTCCTTGGTACATACATTGGTGGAGTCACTTTCACTGGATCGCTTGTCGCATTCGGAAAACTCCAAGGTTCCTGTCATTGATGGAACTTATGAGAATGACAATATGACATTGGCAGCTGAGTGTTTTATATGCATTTTGTCATAACAATGGGAATTAGATTGTTTTGATATTTTTTTGTAATATATACATTAGCTAAACATTTAGTTATGAATCATTGACAGGTCTCTTGGACTCTTCTCCACTACTTCTCCCTGGTCGCCATCCCTTGAACGCAAGTCTGGGACTGGCCAACGTAGCTGCCATGGGATACTTCATGATGACCAATGACATGAACACGGGTTTGTACATGCTGGGTGCTACATCGTCCCTGTCGGCTGTTATGGGAGTTACACTGACCATGGCTATTGGAGGTTGGCACTTGGTGACAAAATCATGTAATGTGATAGTTTTAGATTGAGAGAAATGAATGCATCCTCTGTTAAAAATTTGGAACCAAATAGTTATAATACAGTAGTATCTCTTGACATTCAACATGTGTTAGAGCAATGACATCATCACATTATAAACACAAATTTGTTATCTGAATGACAGGTGCAGACATGCCGGTAGTGATAACAGTGTTGAACAGCTACTCAGGTTGGGCTCTGTGTGCCGAAGGTTTCATGTTGAACAACAACCTGATGACTGTTGTTGGTGCTCTCATTGGATCATCTGGTGCCATCCTCTCCTACATCATGTGCAAGGCTGGTTACGTTGTAGTGATGAGTAATTGTGAAGTGTCGGTAATGTAGTGAAATGTTTGTTTTATGTTGATCTCTTGGAAGATAGCTACACAATTTTTGTTCATCTCATTCTGATCCAATCAACCGACGAACAACATATGATGACAGGCAATGAACAGAAGCCTTCCGAACGTCATTCTTGGTGGGTATGGAACATCATCATATGCAGGCGGTCAGGCAATGAAGATTGAAGGAGTGCACAAGGAGATCAAGGTCAATGAAACTGTCGAGCTGATCAATGAAGCAAACAACATCCTCATCGTTCCTGGCTATGGCTTGTGTGTTGCAAAAGCCCAGTATCCCATTGCTGAGTTGGTTCAGTTGCTGAGATCCAAGGGAAAGAATGTCAAGTTTGGCATCCACCCTGTTGCAGGTTTGTTTGGTTGAGACTTTCAAAATTTATTTCATCATAGTTATTAAATATTCAATGTGGAAAGGATAGTACACTCTGTGAAAGTTTACTAATTTGTTAGGGGAATTTAAATAGTTTCATAATACTATCCAGATGTTAACAGTTAAATATTTTCGTGAAATAAATTGTGGCAAGTTCTACCGTTGTTCTTTGCAAAATTTTCAAACCCCAACCCACCAACAAAATCACAGGTCGTATGCCAGGTCAGTTGAATGTTCTGCTGGCAGAAGCAGGAGTGCCGTATGACATCGTGCATGAGATGGACGAGGTCAACCCTGAAATAAACAACATCGACTTGACGCTCGTCATCGGAGCCAACGACACCGTCAACTCTGCTGCCGAGGAAGACCCCAACTCCATCATCGCTGGAATGCCCGTCATTAGAGTATGGCTGTCCAAGCAGGTTTGTGGGGGTGCCTATGTTGGGCTGTTGTGATGGAGTTGATTTTGTTGAGATGATTTCATTGAATTTGATTTGCTGTAGCGGATCTTGTTAGTGGCTGAAGTCATGTAGTAGCTAGTGGCGACGATTTGTGCGGGAATAATGGTAGTGATGGGGTTACGATTTTTTATCATTAAAAGTGTGATTATTCAAATGAGTAACATTGTTTGTTGTTACATGATGATAGACTATTTATAATCAGGATTTCGCTAATTGATCTATAAAATTAACCATTTCTTAAAACTTCCAGGTGATTGTAATGAAGAGAACGCTAGGGGTTGGGTTTGCTGCAGTTGACAATCCCGTCTTTTTCAAGAACAACACCTGGATGTTGTTGGGTGACGCCAAGAAAACATGCGACGCCCTACTGGCCAGCACCAAAGCAACAGTTGCCGCCTAATTGGCTCCTTTGAATTGGAATCTCAAAATATAATTTGACGATTTTAAATTCAATGAATTTTCATTGGTTGATTCTTTTTAATTTTATGATCTAGGAAGTGATAGTCTAGGATTTGAAATCTTGTAGGTTGGAATGTTATTAGCGTTTGATGACGATCGTGATGATGACGATGTTGGTGACGATGACTTGATGACGGTGACGTCGTTGATGATGATAAGATAATTGAGATTTACAACAAATGTTTATGAAATTTTTTTTACCCCCATCTACAATTTATGTGTGTGTGTGAGAGAGAGAGAGAGAGAGAGAGAAAATGGATATAATATATAATATACAACTTTGAATTTTGGATGATTGAATCAATGAAATTGAACAAAGCACTTAAACCACGGCTTGATGATGAGTACGACTTATTCTATACTAGCAGCCAGTAGAGATGCGAATTATATTAGAAATAATGATTACTGCATTTACATATTAATTAACTTTCCGTTCGATTAACATTAATTATAGATAGATATGGGCGTTACTAATTGGATCTTTACTCTTAATGTCTGGTTAGGTAACTTACACAGGAGGTGCTTTTTGTTTAGTTTTTTTTTCGTTTAACTGTTTTGTTATAAATTTAATTTGTAATTTTTGAAATTAATTGAAAATTTTCAGTAATTATAAATAAAATGATTTAACAAATTTTTAAAGATAAGTCACACACACACATTCACAAATATATATTGACATTGATTTTAACTTGACCGAATTGTAGTATATTGTTGTTAGTTTGATGAAAAATTAATTGTTACTGTCACTAATGTCATTACATTATTATTGTTTTGTTATTATTGTTTTTATTGTTATTATTACTCTTCTAATTATTTATTTTTTATTTCAAGTAACTAGGTTGAATTTTTTTGGTCTTATCATTTTCATCTGCTGAGCTAAAACGTTTCACATCTTTTTTTTCGTTAGTTTTTTAATATTATTTATACTAATAATAAAAATAATAATATTATTATTATTTTAATAACATATTATTAAGTTTTGTTGTTTGTTGGTTGTGTGGTGTTATTTACTGACAATGTCGTTTATATAATGTTTCAAATTAATAATTATAGACCTGTTATATGTGTATAAATATGGATGTTTAAAGGTTTATTCATTTGTAAGAATTGAAAAAAGGTAAAATATATTTATTATTTATTAATATATTTATGTAAACTCAACCATATGTCATGCAATGACAATAATTCCTCAATTAAATCATGAAATTATTTTTAAATATCGTTTTATTTTCCGTAATTGTTAGAGCGTTAAGAGTGATACTAATAAGGATATTGTTAATATTATTTTCACCATTTATTTGCATTTGGTTGAACTTTTTTCTCATTAGCTGCACGTTAAAAAGTTTGTCTTAGGATAATTTTGTTTTCACGAATAGTTTCCTTCTCCATCAAATCGAAGGTTCTTATGTTTAGACAAATATCTCGTGATTAATTTTATGCTATATTTATTTTTAGATGGTTTGTAACATGACAGGTTATCGTCAATTAGAAATATCTCGTAGTTTTGTAACGACCCAAGAACATGAACGTCGTGCAAAACATGTTGCCAATGCCAACCTCTTCATAATTTTCATTTTAGCCAAAGTTCAACTCTACTTCTCCCAGTTCGGTTAATTTGTGCTTTTAACTTCTCCTGTTTATTTTAATTTCAAAATTGAAAATCGTGAAAGTACTTTTGACAATAAATCATTTTTTGTGTTTAACGCGTTTTTTAAGTTACGCGGTCGCAATTATTCTCAGTACGTTTAATTGTACGACGAATGCGCGGTTCTAATGGTCACATAAGTTTGCGATGTTCGTGCGATATACTGTGGACTCTACCCCCCAACTAAGGTAGTTAATAATGTAAGTGTTTTTTGTTACACGTGTTTGTTTTGAATTGCATGCAATGTTCGGATTGAGAAGCTCCATTCTTAAACTGACATGCAGGGGACATAGAAGTGTGAAACTCTAAATATTTACAGAGTGTTCTAAGTGAACTTTTTAGCTTTCTGTCTTTTCATTTTAACATTTTGAGATTTATAATAAAAATTCATCTTGTTATCGGCAATAAAATAAAATAACATTTGCGACCTTAAACAGTCTGACAACATTACATTATCATTGAATATTACCATAATATTGTACGAGTACAACAAAACTTTAGCGGAGAACTCTTCAGTTGCTTACACGTGCGCTTAAATGACAATTTCTTTTGGATTTTTGATAATGAAAAAATACTTCAAGTCTCTTTGCTCAAATTTCAATTGCCATGTTTCACCAAAACTAGCGAGTTTTGGGTTATAGTTAAAGTATCAGTTTTTGGTTGTTAGGGTCAGGGCTTTTTTGTGTAAAGTTTATCGTGGGAGGCCTTTGAGAATTTAACCACAACCAACAACATGCAAACTTCACGGAAACAGCACGTGCTAATTAGTTCCTTTAGTAAGTAGGTCTTAATTAGACTTGTTAGTAACATCCAGTCGTAACAACATCTGTAATTATCAATTGTCCGTGTTTTAATATTTAATTATGTCGTTGTTTTTATTTTTATTGTTATAACATTTTATTATATTATTATTGTTGTTATTATTTTGTTGTCGTTATTGTAATTGCCTTTCATTCTGACGACATCGCTTTTGCTTCTGTCTGGCAACCTACGCAGATAAATTAAATTATTTATTTGCAATTTTTTCGATAAATAACCTAATATTATTAAATAAATAAATATTTTATAAAAAAAAATATTAAAATGAATTAAATGGATAAAAACCCCAAAGATAATTATTATCATTGCAGCATTCAGCATCAGGCCATATGTTCATAATATAATTATGAAATCTTTTTCTGTGTTGTGCACTTTTTGATCTGGAAGAAAAAATGAGTGAATGAATTAATAATGATTCTTCTCCTTCTTCTTTTCCTTCTTCTGATGAAAATGGTTAGCAATGCTCACTAAAATCGCTATTAAAACCAGAATCTGAGTCAGCTTTTGTTTATTTTACTTTGTTTCGAATGTGACAATTTCGAATGTTTTTTTTCGGCGCTTCCTAACACACGATGTTGGGTGTTATACATGACCGAATGGGCATGCTTACAGGACATTTTGGGTGCAGCTCCAATGGGGGTCGGTGCAATGAACTGCAGTAACGACGATTTTCCAGGTAAGGTTTACTTTCGTTTGTTTTTTGTTTAATCATTCATTCATTCACTCACTCATTCATTCATTTTTTCACTCAATCCTCTTAATTGTTCTTCCATCTATTTATTTTTTCATTCATTCGTTCGTTCATCCGTTCAAACAATCAATCGTTCGTTTATATCGATGATATTAGTCTGGATTTTAACAACTCAACTTCCTCCAATTTATATGTTAGTCTTTTATTTTCTATTAAAAACTTTTATAGAATGTTTTATTTAGATTTAAATTTCGTGGCAATCATTTGGACACACACACACACACACACACACGCACGCACGCACGCACACATTACATTTTGTATATATGACGACGCATGACGTAGTTGTAGTTATTATAGTGTATGTAGGGTAAACTTTCATACGAGTTTTTCAGTTACTACTTGGTTCTACAGAGTGTTCTAATTTACAAAAATTTGTTTTTTTTTTATTTGGTTTTAGCTTTTATTTAGTTTTTGTTTATTTCAAGGTTTATAATTTCTGATTCAAAATAATTCCTAATTCACAATTCCTAATCCATAATTCAACTTTTAATTCAGGTCGTATTCATGCTGGCCACCTCTGTCGACACCAAACCGGACATGGTCAAGTCAAACCAACAGCTAATGTGATAATAAAATAATAAACTTCAGTATTAAAATCATGGTACAAACTGTTCTGATCTTACAATTATTATCAGTCAACATTATTATTTATTTATTATTTGTTCATACTGTAGTAAGAGTGTTCTCATTAGATTGATTAATTAGCTAATTAATTAATTAATTAATTAATTAATTAGCTAGGTGCAGACAATATGAAACTCAAAGGTTATTCGTTTTTTGGCTGAACAATGAAAGTTTTTATGTCGAACTTTGGTCGTGTTATAATTTGTAGATACTTTATTTTATATTTGAATATATCACATACGATCTTTTAAGCTTGTTTCCTGGTTCGAAAGTTCCAATTCATCCGGATACAATATTTTTCCTGTTTTGAAAAAACTTTATTAGGTTTTAATGCATTCACTCTTGCTTAATTACGGGCTAGAAAGAGTTAAATTAATTATCCTTATTCACCAAACAGACATCACTTACACATCACGTAATTAATTACGATAGAAACCTCTACTTGAAGCCGGCTGTCAATTAATTACAATCTAATTAATAAACGATTGATGTGTCTGAGAGTTACGGATGTTAATGTTCACTGGTTGGTTGTTGTCGATTGATTGATTAATTAATTAGTTTGGTTATCATTTTTATACATACATTTATACTTATAAGCACACAAACACATACATGCATGCATACATACATACATACATACATACATACATACATACATACATACAAACATACATACATACATACATACATACATACATACATACATACATACATACATACATACATACATACATACATACATACATACATACATACATACATACATACATACATACATACATACATACATACATACATACATACATACATACACGTACGCACACACGGTCAATTAAAAAATTGTATATCACCCACAATCGATGCAACATATTCCTTCATCAACCCAACCTAGACAGACGCACTTGCAGAAAATAATTATTGAAGGACTTGAAGATACATTCACCTTACATTTACATTGCACTACTAACGAGCAAAAGTAAATAAAACTAATAGAAAACTTAAAAGAACATAATTATAATAGAGCACATAGTAGTGTAATTACTTAACTTACAAAAAATTTGACATTGGCTATGATCGACCATTTTTTTAATAAATTGTCTATAGTTTAAGTTGTACATTTTTATTTGAATTTATTTATATAGAAAAGTCGATGAAAACTACACAGTGGTTAACTTTTTTAAATTTTATCCCAGTAATTTTGAAAAAATTGAGACTGAAAATCATTTAGTATTATGTTTCGTTATGCCACCTGACAATTCATTCATACAGACCATGTAGGTAGGGCACTTAAATTCTAGTTAAACATTATAATAGTATAGTACACATAACACATTTACGAAAATCTAAACAAACGAAATCACTTTTTTTATGTACGCATGTGTTGTATTAGATTTGAAGTACTCTTCTATTAATTTTATTTATCAGGGTTTTGTCAATCGGGTGATTTTTAAAGCCATATAAACCATACAAAAGTGATAATTTTTTTAAAATATGAATTGTTGAATATTTAGTCAATTAACATAGTAACGATTAACATGGTTATTTAATTTGGAAGAAGCAATTTATATTATAAAAACATTGTTAACATTATCGTCCTAATTAGTGATAAGAATTGTTTATAAAAATAAAATAATTACTTCATAATATAATTTCCTAATTTTATATTAACAATTTTATATATTAATAACCATTTCATTTGAAACAACATATTTTTCTAAATAAAATTTTGTATTATAGAGTTCTAATTCTTTTATAAATTTAATATTGAATTAATGAACATTTGAGGTTACTGTTTGTTTAATTAATATAGTATCTACTTGAGTAATAGTGAAGTATTTACTATCGACCAACCAATAGTCGTAGTAGTGCTGCTAGCCAAAGTATTTGTAATAAAACTATAATGTAACATTTCTGAAGAGGAAATGGGTTTATGTAAAAAAAAAATTCTCTCTTTTGATCACAAGAGCAGATCAAATGGACCACCACACACACCACGCACACACATGACACACACACACACACACACGCACACGCACACACACGTAAATACACAAACAAACACACACACACACGTACACACACGTACACGCAACAAAAACTGAAACACACGCACACACATACACGTACATTAAGGTTTTCTAGAAAGGAAACTGTTGATGTTTTTGCATCATAACGTCATATTATTATTAAACATCGTAGGGTTGTCATTACATCATGTTATAATATTATCATCATCATCTTTGTGTAAGAGGTCTGTCATAGGGTTGTTGCTTCGTTTAATGATGCTCTCAATGATGATGTTGTATGATTATCACCGATGAGTGATAGTGATGACATAAAAATTAATGGTTAATCATTTTTCTGCGACAAATTATCGCATGTGTGGTTATGCTATTTGTAAATGAACAGAAAAATAAAAAAAAGTGTCTACACGGCTGTTTGTCCATCTAAACCTCATTAATAATTGACGTCTATGTTAATGTAATGTTGACGATGACAATAGTAGTAGTGATGGCGAATGATGTCGAAGATGACAACGCTGATACGTTGATAATGAAATGATAAGGATCATAGTGTTTTAAGTAAGAGGTTGTCGAAAGTCAGGTGATGGAGTGGAAGAAAGAAAGAAAATGAAATTAAGAAATTTTCGACATCACAAGAGAATGATAATTACGACGATGGTGATGGCAGTAGAAATATACAATTATGGTTTTCCACATACGAAACGAGCACGACCTCCCATCTTGGGCCGTGAACATGCACGTGACAATGTGCCATCGTGTGTGGGCTTTTGTGTGCGCGCGTGTGTGCTTCTGGGGGTAGAGAAGGTTAAAGGTTAAAGGTTTCTCTCTCTCTTTTGCGTTTGCTTCAGAGGTAAGCCACACAAAAACGAAAAATTATTCAAATTGAGCGATTTTGTAGTAAATTTGAATAAATTAGAAAAAACAAACAAACTGTAAAACACATTCTCGATATTTATTGCTATTCATATTGGTTTTGTTGTTAATTGGTTGCATATGGGTTTTAGAAAAGATGCACTTTCGCGTTTTCTCGTTATAAGGGTGCAGTATCTCCCTATTCCCCCCCCCCCCTCTCAACAACAGCTATCTTGCCGTGGGGATGGGCCTTTCAAACTAAATGCCGTTGAAATTCTTAGAAATGTTTTAATCTTTAAAATACTAACGAATTACGACAGAGCTTCTCTAGTTTACATCATTTGCTGTGTGTGTGTAATGTGCACGTATGTTTGTGTATGTGTGTGTGTGTGCACGTATGTTTGTGTATGTGTGTATATACTATGTGCCTGTGCGTGTATGACTGTATGCTTTAGCTTATTAACCGCCCCACAATTTGAAATATTCGTTGCGTTTAACCCACTTATGAATTGTTACACACAAACAAATAAGTTATTATCATCATTAGGAAATATCCTCATCATCATCATCATCACCATCATCATCATCGACGTCGTCGTCTTCATCACCATCATCATCATCATCATCGCCGTTGTCATCACCATCATCATTATCATCTTTTTCTTCATCTTGTTCAAGATCATCATCATCTTTTTCTTCTTCTTCCTCTTCTTGTTCAAGATCATCATCATCATCTTCCTCTTCTTCATCATCATCTTCCTCTTCTTCATCATCATCACCATCATCATCAGCATCGTTATTATCGCTCTTATCATAATTAACAAAGACACAAAGAAAAGAATAATGAAAAAAATACGATTGAATGAATGAATGAAGGAATGAACGAATAAATGAATGAATGAACGAACAAATGAATGGTTAGTTGAACGATTAAATTAATGAATTATTGAAAAGATGATTGAAATAAATTTATTCCAAAATTATGTTGTTAGCATATCAAATGATTAATTAATGTGTTATACAAATACACACACACACACACGCTTACACACAAACACACAACACACACACACAACACACACACAACACACACACAAATACAACACGCACACACATACACATACACACACGCACAATTGTTTGAAATGATAAGACACGACAAACATTATTGATAATTTATCAATTATTAGTTATATATTGACAGACGATCAGCCAGGCTACATGTATCCTTCCTAGTTTGCATCGCCTAATGATTCATAAAAATTTTAGAAAAATTAGAATTAAAACCAATAACACGAGACATTATTTTTACCAAACTGAGTGATGTTACAACGCATGGTTCGTGTCATCACGTGTGTTGTGTGTACAATGTGCGTGTGTGTGCGTGCGTGCGTGCATGATTGCGTGCGTGTGAGTGTGCGCGAGTCCTAGAGTTTGTTTACCATGTATAAACATTATTAATTTTCATTTTTCTTATTCAAAATGTTACATGTTTGAGAGACTTATAAGTGTGCTTCATGCTAGTTGGATCCCAGCGGCAAATGATGGCAAATTAGATGACGGTTTATGATTTTTTAAACAGTTCTAACATAAACTCTGAACGAATTTAAATTTGTTTGAACCTTTCAAATTAATTGATGACATTTTTTTTGAATTTGTAAAGTCAAATAATTCATTATTCCTCACTCAAAACAGACTAAGACAAAAAACAAACAAAAGTATGTGTAGCCTTTAAGTAACAGTAATACTTACTTCGCAAAGCAACTTGAATCGAATCGTTAGCGTTAAAAATAGCAAAGTAATGACAACAACAACAACGGCAACAACCACAACAACAATAACAACAACAACAGCCACAACAACTACACAAACAACCACAATAACCACAACAAAAACAGCAACAACAACGACAAGAACCACAACAACCACAACATAACATCAAGAACGACACATTCATCCATCCCAAAACATAAAGTACAACGTTGTCTAAATAGAAGAATGCGTTTTAATTGACATTCATTGGAAAAGTTCTTTGATATCG
>NW_008704865.1:521212-542547 GCF_000326865.2 Helobdella robusta
ACAACAACAACAAGCAGACAGCAGCCAACCACATCATCATCAACAACAACAACATCTACCAGAAAAGGAACAAATCACAAGTTCAACAGTGAAACCACATCATCAACAACTCCACCAGGAACGGCAACTACTGCACAACAAACACATTCATCACTCACGAGAACACCAACATAAACATAAACATCATCTGCAACATTTATTAAATTCTGTTAACAAAAACGCCAACCAGTCAAGCGATCAAATCAACATCAATGAAATTGTACAAGTTCTAAGTACAATTCAAAGCTCGCTTCAGAAGCTAGAACAATCAGAACATAAGCAACAACAACCACAACAACAACAACAACCAGAAAAACAAACCACCAAAATACTTCGGGAGATAAAACTTATCCGCGAAAAGAAATCTCTGCCTAGGCCAATATGGCTGAACCATACAGTCGTTCATAGGATTGATTGCCAACAGTGGCTTGCGAAGAACAACCAGACGTCACTCATGTACCTCTTTGGCGCTGCCTCTGCCGTTGAAAATTCAGCCTTACATCTGAAGAACTATATCCTCGACTCGAAGGGGGTGAGTGCGATCCCATGTTCCTCACGAATCATCATTATTATCATCATATTTGTCATCATTATGTTTGTAAGGCTTGGGGTGATGCAAAAGAATTATATACTTATCAATAACTGAATATATATAAATACAGACAAGTCGCCTAATCGGACCACATCGAGTAACTTGAGCGAATTAAGGGGCTGGTGCCAATAATAAACAATGGTCTTTTTAACCGGCTCCGATCGTATCAATCCTTTCAATCACTGTTTGTCTACATTCTACGTGTTATAGTCATTTGGTGAAATGTTTGTTTTTTTTAATTGTTTGTAGGTCAGAGGTCATTCAGAATTGTTGAAGGAGTTCGAGGACTTTCCCGTCAGAGACTTCCTAAAGAATCGATCGTTGTTCAATGATGAGAAGCAGGGAGCCATGGTCGGTGGCGAATACTTCTTCCTTAACTCTTCAGATATATTTTTATTTAATTCCCTTATGATAGTTTCTAATAATAATTTTTTTCTTATTATTATTTCTAATTTTTTCAAAAACCTTAAGTAACTAGTCAATACAAAATATTTATTATGAACTTTTTAAAAAAATATCTCACTTTTTACTTTTATTTAAATGTCCCTTTTTTAATTTTTTACTCTAACGTTCTTTCTGTTAGAATTTTTTCAGCATTTTCTTCTACACAGCGTCGGTCGTCATGCGATCGTCACTCACATAGCGCCAGAGACTTGTTGCGCTTTGTCGTGTCGCTAGCTTTTAGGCCTAGAGAGTGGTTTCTAACCATTAAAATGAATATTTTTAACCCTACCTAAATTTGACACAAAAATTTTATATACTCCGAGTCTGGCTTTTTGAGATTTATATAATTAATTTTTATTATCTAATGCATATTTATTTTTTATTAGCATTTTTGCTTTTGTTATCTTAATATAGTATTGCATACGTGTGTGTGATTCAATACAATACACTTAAACAACCTAATGATGGCGAATACAGGAATGGTTCCGATTGAACATGCAGATGTTGTTTGATGACATGAACGATTATTTCGCCCAAAGGTTGCTGACCGCCTCTGAGGACATCAAAGAGATGAACATGTAAATTTTTTTAGTTGTAAATTATCATTATTATTAATAAAGCAAAATAACGGCTGCTGTATGTATTAAAGTTTTTGCGTTCAGGAAAACAAATTCGCACTAGCACTCATAAGTTCTGTATTTCATAAATGTTAACAACGCAGCATTCAATTATATTTCCTAATCAGCCAGCAGAATGAGAAGGAGGAAAATGCCGTCTTCATTTTCCTCTTCGACCACTTGCACCATCAGACTCTCGAATTGCGCTGCCTTCTAAATCATTGGCTGAAAAAACTTTCCAGCCAGACACACACCCACAACCACAACTACCGCTACAACCTCATTGAGGACAAATTCCTTAGAAGAACAAGAAACGAGAGATTTTCCTCGAACGTTTATTTTCCTATGAAGTACAAGAAGCTGGTTGAAGATTTGGCAGTGTTGAGAGATGTGGCCTTGGAGATCAACTGGTTTGTCAATGAGGAGATCCTGCTCGGAATGTTCAACAACAGCACTGCAAAAAAGAACAAAAGGGTAGGAATAAGCTACAGAAAGTTGAACAAACTTTTGAACAATAAAAGATCTAATGACGTTGTTAATTGGGGAATGGATGAATAATTTTTTTCTGTCTGTCTGTCTGTCCGTCTGCCTGTCTGTCTGTCAGTCTCTGTGTTCGTCTGTTGTCTGGTGGATTTATTGACATTAATTATTTATTGTCTACATCATTATGACAGTTAAAATATTTATTCTTATTTCTATGATTAATTATTTTAGACAAATATGAACTAGAATTTTTCACATTTTTCTGATCTGGTTGATGATTCCTCTATTGAGATTCCAGTCATCATCTTTCTTTTAAATTATGAAATTTTTAGTTTTCATACTATTCCTTTAATTGTAATAATTGATTTCAGTATTTTTTAGTTGAAAGTAATTGTAGCAGTTTATTTTATATAATAGGAAAATGTACATCAGCAAAATTATAATATAATTAAAACAAACTCATTATTATCTCAACATTTAGTCCAGTCTTTCGGATTGAAACTTTTCATTCTTAGCAGGCAATCTATTGTTGTTGTCTCTATTCAATATGTCACTATGTTGAAAATAAATTAGGAAATGAAGTGACAAAATATCAGTTGACTGAAGGTTAATTTAAATGCGAGTAAGTTGATAATAGTAAAAAAGAAATATGTTGAAGTACGAGAAGCTTGTACTTCCGTTGCATTTTAAAAAATATTCCTTTTAATATATATATTAATATATATATGTAGACCACAATAATTTAAATATAATTTATATATTTTTTATAGAGTAATTTGGGAATACCATGTTTTTCTTTTGGTTTAATTAGCCACTATTTCTTTGCCTGACAGCAGGCATACTACGTTCTAGTAATAATAAATATTTTTGAAATATAATAATTATTTATTTATTATGTTATCTTAAAAAATATACTATATTTATTTTGATTTATTTATCTATTTGTTAGATAAATTTGTAAAATTATTCCTTTTTGTCGATTTCTTTGTCATTTTAAGTGCTCTTATATTCTGCTTACCTACTCTGTTTATTTAATTTGCTCATGAAAAAGTTACTGCTGGTTTATATATACGTTTCACAATTATTAGTATTTAATTTTATTATGATAAAATTATGATGAGATTATGATGAAATTATGTTGATGGGTCAATTGCAATTAATTATGTGTTGATATATTATTGTTGGTATTATTGCTAACATAGGACCATACAGATAAGTCAGCGTAAAATTGAATGCTACGAGTTTTGCTGCTACTTTGTATTTTTTTCATATTTTTTATTCATTCATATGTTTGTTTGTTTGTTGTTTTTTTCTATTATTTAACTATTTATTCATTCATTTATTAGATTCTTCATTCATTCGTTCTTTCATTCATTCATTGATTTACTAATTCATTCGTCTGCTCATTTTTTTCATTCATTCGTCTGTTATTCATTCATTAAATCAGTCATTCACTCATTCATTCATTCTGTGTTATTTATTTATTTATTTGTCATTCATTCATTCATTCATTCATTCATTCCTTCATTCATTCATTCATTCACTCATTCATTCATTCATTCACTCACTCATTCCTTCCTTTATTAATGTGCAATTGAACTTAGCAGTATTATATTAACATTACTACTACGATACTATATTGTAATATTATTATGTAAATTTTATTTAAAATCAAACGTATGTATTGTTTTTTTTTTATTTTCAATAAAACTACCTTAAAAATAGCAGAAGTTTGTTTAAAAAACAAAACGTTAGAGTTTAGATGCAAATGTAAGAACGCAATTAACTTTTAATTTAGAGAACTCTCCCGTGATAAGCTTAAAAGATAAAATGAATTATAAAATGCATGAACGCATCCAGCTTAATGCTACTGATGCATGAATATACACGCGTGTGATTGTATATGTGCGTGTATGCGACCCTATGTATGCGTGTGCGTGTGCATGGTGTTTGTATGTATATGTGGTTGTGCAAATGTGTCTATGTCCATATTATCGGAGTTGTACCTGCAATTTTTGTACCTGCTTATCTCCTTTGAAATTGCACTCTTAGTGGTGATACAATTAATTTAAAAAGAACCGGGGTAAATATTGCAAAAAAACTTCAAAAGAAAACTTCACAGAATATAAAACTATAAGACAGAAGATTTAGACTATATATCGCTTGCCTAGATTTTCAATTATGATGAAAAGATAAATCAAAATTTTGATTTTACGCACCTGATTTGATCAGTTATGTTATTAACACCTGTAGCACATTCGGACCAACGACTATTTAACTCTATATTTTATGTCGCAAATTACTTTCAAGTTTTAAACGCATTGAATGAGGGATAAAATTCTTCAAAAAATAACTTGTTTGTGGTTCTTGAAAGAAATATTACAAATTTTGTGAAATTTAACTAGATAAATTCAAAAAAATGTATGCTTGTTGGCGTAAAATTTAATCTCTGAAGCGATCAAACTACGGAACCAAGAGCCTGATGTTTAAATTATTATTGGCAGTCTAACCTAGTCCAATTCGATAAAAAAGTAAATAGTATTAAAAAATTATTTTTGATTTTAATTTTTAAATGTTATATTTTTTGTATTTTTATATGTGGTTTTTATGTATTAAACGCTGGACTCGAGTACTATAGTTTAATTCCTAATCTAAAATAAATAAAGAAATATCAAACATTTTCAGCGATTATTTTTTAAAAAACTTCTTAAACTTTGTAGAAATAGTTTAATTTATTAAAAATATTAAATTAATAATTTGGACATAGGCCTACGTAGTGGTGTTTTGTCGTTTTTATAAGAACATTTAAACAGCAATATTTGTTTCTTCGGCCAAATATTATCTAAATCCTAGAGAGTTTGTCTACATGCGCTACGCAAAACAAACAATTATAACATTATGAATTTATCATAACATTTTATGCTAATATATTAACATATTTAGAGAATTAACATAATTAATTGATTAACAAATTAACAATTTTCTGAATATAACAAGCAAAATAACACATTTTCGATAATCATCAATCTAAATTTAAATTTAAGGAAGGCGGGTTGATAAATTATAATATTAATATTAATTAATTTCACGTGAAAATATCAATTAATTAATTAACTAACTAATTAAGTAATCAATCAATCAACAAATTTTTTTATATTTTTTTTTTATCAGTTCATTCCAAATGAGATAAAACATACGTATTTTTAATGTTTCAACTAACGCTACAAAAGAAAATATGCAATTTTAAAGGGTATAATTAAAAATTAATTAATTGAAATATTTTAAACTATTTAAAACAATCAATTTTATCATTTTATAAATTCAAATATCAATAAAGAAGTGTTTAATTGATTATTTAAAGATTAAAATTCTTAAAAAATGTTATGAAATATCAAAAAAGCTCTCTATACAAGGGTTTGATTATATTAAAAATAATTGATTAATTAATTAATTGGTTAATTAACTAATTATGAAGAGATGTAACTAATGTAATAAATTGCGAAGTGCTAATGTAAAACACAAGAATGCATTCAAATTGTTGAAAAATAAGATTTGCCGGTTGATATGTACTGAAATTATTCAACAAAATGAAAATCGGTAGGATGCTTCGGTGTTCCAAAAATATTTTTATTTCATTTTTTCCAATCAAATTATTTCATTTCACTGATCAGTGAATGGGAAATGTTCGTTGAGTGATGAAGAATCTGATGAATAGGTTGAAATAAATTACTTACTTGAATGTTGACGTTGAAAATATGAACGAAAATAATTAGTTATTTTTAGAAGCAACATCTAATTTACAAAACCAAAACATGTTCTCCATTCAGCAAAATTGTAAAATTTTTGACAGTTTTCCAACATACCATCAATTAACATCATCTGCGACAAAAACAAACAACATCAAGACAAAAAGATGCAATTTCGTCCGCTGTCAATAAAAATAATTTTTCTAATCCAGCGTCACATAAATGATAGTATTCGTGCGTTTGTTGGCCGGATGTAGTATTTTTGTACTCCAACGTCATCACATCTACTTTGTCATTTCCGGTTGGCCGCAATCTAGTTCCGGCGTTTTGAATAAAAGTTCGCTAGACTGAAAGATGCTATTGTCGTTGCTGATGTTTGTGTTGGTGTGTGTAGTTTTGTTGTTAGAGTTTGTTGCTGGTTTGTTGCTGTTTTGAGGCATTTTGTTGTCATCTTGGTGGATGTCGTCTTTACTGAAGTTGTTGCTTTCTAAATTGTTTTCGTTGAACTGGTTCAGTGATGTTTCCGTAGCGCACGATATTAGAAGTGTTGGTATTGCTGTAATTGATGTTGCCAATGTTGTTGTTGATGATGATGCTGTTGTCGTTATTGTTGATGAAATCGTTGTGTTTGAAGCTATTGCCGAATCATCGCCAAGCATGAAATGTTGTTGCATTTGCTGTTGTTGTACCTGTTGCTGCTGCTGCTGCATTTGTAGCTGCTGTTGAAACTGCAGCAGCTGTTGTACTGATTGAAGCTGTTGCGTCAGCTGCTGTTGTTGCTGCTGCAAGGGATCGGCAATTAAAATGGATGACCTTTGGGAGGAGTTGGGATTGAGAAAGACCGATGAATTGGATTGGGTCGGTACAACAACTTGCAACATAGAGCAGCTTGGATCGCTGACAGTTCTTGCCACGGGGAGGAAGCAGATGCTGGCCCGAGGCTGGCGACTGACTCGATTACATTTCGATTCATTGTTTCTCTCGTTTGTTATTGATGAAAAACTGAATCGTGTTTGCGATAATCGTCTGCCGATCGCTTGTGGTATCTGCAAAAGTGCGCTCTTCCTGCGTGATTGCGATTGCGATTCACTTTTCATTTTTTTGTCTTTTTTGCTTTTCTTCTTTTTTGTTTTTGCGTCGCCATCACCATCGTTATTGTTATCATTGCTATTGTATAGCGCTTCACTTTCGTCATCATCGTTATCATCAAAATTATCATCATCATCATCATCCGACTCAAAAACGAGGAATGGTCTTGTTTCAAAAACCTGATTGGGACTCAAGGAGTTGTTGCTGACTGCAATGCTGTTGAATGCATCGCTGTTTGCGTTCGGACTAAAAATTGCGTTTGTGCTATCGAGATTCGTATTCAAGGTGTTGTTGGCGGTCTTGTTAGTCAGCGACATGTCGTCGGCGTCGCTGTAGCTCACGATCGGCAGGACGTGCGAATATCGGCGGTGGGCTTGGTTCAATATGGAGAAACTGTCGAACCCGAGCAATGAATTGTCGTAACCGAAGGTAGACGTCGCTTCGCTACAATCTTTCAAGCTGTCCAAAAATGCGGGAATGTTTGAAGCGTTGTTCTGAGGGGTGGGAGCCGTTGTGATTGTTGTTTTTGTTGTTGTTGTTGTTGCAGTTGTTGAAGTTTGTGTTGAGATGACGTCATTTTTTGTTTCATCGTTGTTGTTGTTGCTGAAAAGAATTGTAGGAATGGGGTGGTTCGGTGGGAGTTTGGTGGGGTAACCATGCTGGTGGGTCGGTATCGACCTTCAAAGAGAATGGAAGATTGTAACGAATGTTAATACAATAATGGAATGTGTAGTGATTAAAAGTAGAAACAAAATGCAGTAGCAACATTAGCAAATTTCAACAACTATTTGCATTAAGATATGCTATAAAATATGCTATAAAAACCAACACAATTTTTTATGAAAAATTATCAAAACAAAAATTGTCAACAATAAAAGAAGAAATTTCCTCAACTAAATTTATTCAAAAAGACCTGTAAAGAAATCAACTACTACACAAGTTTAACACCATGAACTGACCTAATTTTTACGTTACTCCCCAGACCGCCCACCGCAATATTACCTCCAGCACCCACTGGCGCATTCATCAGATGAACTCTCCTTACAGTTGGCTTGCGATTCGACCTCGACCTATTGTTATTATTTTTGTTATTATTGTTGTTATTATTGTTGTTATAACTATTCTGATTAGCGTTGTGATTGTTTTTGCAGTTCCTGGCATTCCTGTTGCCGTTGCAGTGGCAGTAGGTGTAGAGGCAGTGAATGATGACGTAAGCAAAGACGATGCTGGAGGCCCCGATGAGGAAAGGTGGCACCAGCCAATAGTTTGGGTCTTTGTCCTGTGAAACTCCTCCCCCTAGCGAACTGTCGTATTGTCGTTCGTTCTCGTCGTCGTAATCTCGAGATTTCGAAGCAAATTTCGAATTTTTGCCGTAGTTGATATGAGGCTGACCTTTCCTGATTGGTTGGTGAGTGTCGGAAGGTTTTGGTCGAGGGCGTTGATTGGTTGGCGGCGTTTGAGACTGTGTCGGATTAGTTTGTTGTTGATTTTGTTGCGAGGTCAAGATAGATAGAAAATAAAGTTTCATCTGCTCGTAATCGATCAGATGACCATTCATGTAGCAATAAAGTTGGGCTGTCGATGTTATATTCCTGTTGCCCTTGTGTGATGCTGGTGCACGTTGTTGTTCTTGGTGGTGGTGTTTGTTATCACTGACGATGTCGTTGTCGTTGTTTTGTTGAGTCAAGCTGTTGTTGTCAGCGACAAGTGCACTTACTTTTAGCGTTCTCTTACCTTTTTTAACACGCCTCACGCTAATGGTCCCCTTTGTTGGACTGCCATCGTTTATGATGTTGTCCTCTTGCACGTTCAAGTCATCAGCAATAATGTTGCTGTTCTTCATGTTATCTTGCTGGCCGTCAGGAAGGTTGTTGTTGCAATGGTTGATGTTAGTGTTGCTACAGTTGTGCTTGATGTCATTGTTGTCGTTGCTGAAACTGTCGTTTTTGTTTCGGGTGCTGTTCTTGCTGCTTAATGTGTTTTTAATGTTGTTTGAAAGATTAATGTCATCTGTGTTGGCTGTGGTGTTATTTTGTTGTAGCCACTGTTGTTGTTGTTTTAATTCGCGGGTAATTTGATGCAGCGGCAAATTTGGCTTTTGTTGAAAATTTTGTCGTTGCCTTTGATTTTGTTTCGAATGTTCAGATTGTTGATTGTGTTGTTGTGGTTGGTGACGGTAATGGTGCAAATGCTTTTTACGGCGCTGAACTGGTTTATGCTGCCTTTGTTGGTGTCTGTGTTGTTTATGTTTGGTTTGTTGATAATGTGGGTGTTGTTGTTTTTGGGGTTTTTTGTGTTGTTGTGTGAAGTCGTGTCGTTCATTAGCAGCTGTTTCATCCCTCCGTGCAAATGAATTTACTTTCATATCATCAGACGATGATGACGACGATGATGATAAAAATAATGGAAGAGATGCAAAGTTAGGAGATGGAGATAGAAAGGATGGCGATGGGGATGGTGATGAAGAAGAGGATGAAGAAGAAGAAGAAGAAGAAGAGGAGGATGATGATGAAGATGTTAATGGTGATGACAATAGATTTTGTACACCAGTTGGGAATGATGATGACGATGACAAAAATGACGATAATAATAGTAACTGTAATGACGATGGCAAGGCTGTTAACGTTGAATGTTTCGGTGATGATGATGAAGATGATGACGACGACGACGATGATGGTAATAATAGTGATGATGGCGATGATGATAATAGTGATGATGGTGATGGCGATGATGATGATGATGCAGGAATGAACTTATTATTCATGGATATTGCCTTGGCCGATAATGATGACAAGACAGACGGTATGTGGGATGATGACGATGATGACGACGACGATGATAGGGGTGATGATGATGATGAGGATGATGATGGTAAAATAGTCATAAATATATGGACGTGAATACAAAGATGAAGAAGATAAAAATGTGATGACCATATTATCATCCACATGACCATGCTCTTGCTCATGTTTATGATGTTGTCGTTGTGGTGGATATCTCAAAATAATCTATAGCCTACCTGTTAAACATTTTGAACATAGTGATTGTTAAAATTAAAAGTACAATGATTATGAAAAAAATTATTATAATTTTATGACGACAAAATGATGCTAGCATCAAATAAAATGATCACCTTGAAAATGATGATGGTGGTGGCAATGATGATGTTGTTGATGATGATAATCATGAAAATATTTTATAATACGTCATTATTATAAATATAACGATGATGATGACGTATTTATGGGGATAAAAAATTTGACCAACAAAAATTTATTGCTATAAACATATAGCACTAAGTTTCCTACATGAAATATTAATTAAAATTTTAACAGTACACATACAGACACATGTATAGATACACATATAAACATACATACAGACACACACATACACACACAATACAAATCTAAACTGTCAAACATACGAACGCATACATCAGTCGTTTACACCTTTACACTAAGGGATAAAGATAATTGCACGAAATATTTTAAGCTGATTACATACACTCAATATTACACACAAATATATATAAAACTCTTACGTACATACACATTGCACAAACACACACACACACACAGACACACACACACACACACTCATACAAATTCACACGTACACAAAAAAACACGTTTGAAAGCACATATGAAAGCGTGAACACGCAATCAGAAGCCTGCATAAATAATGATGAGAAGTCCTAAAAAAAATTTCATGAAAATATGATGTCCAAATAGAATTGTCAGTCAAGCCGTGTTACTTGACCGTCGTCTTTCTGGAATATTCCAAACTACAACGATGATGATGTTGATAGTTATGATAGATGATGATGATGATAATGATGATGATGATGATGACGGCGATGATGATAATAATGATAAGTTTTTTAATTAATAGGATGTTGACGATGATGATGGGATGATGACAGCGAGATTCGGGCTTTCTTTAATGTGATGATGATGATAATGATGATGATAATAATGAGGATGGTTGAGATGGTGGTGTTGCTAGTGATGATGACGATAGTTAAGATGGTGGTGATGTTGATGATGATGAAGATAAAACCATTTATAAATATCCATGATGATTACAAATATGATGTAATCAAAAGTTAATAATGATGATTGTGACCAAAAAAGTTTTGTAAATAAAGTTGAAAATAATAAAACAAACATTTGTATGTATGCATGCATGTATAAATACACAAATGTTTTTTCTGAAAAATTCCTGACAACTTGACATTTATTTAATTGATTTGTCGATATGCATCATCCTTTAAAAAGGAAGAAGAAAAAGAAACATGTACACATGCACACATACACGCGCGTACACACACACACAAACATACACACAAACACACACACACGCTTAAATAATTTCAATTAAATTTCACGAACAATAAAAATATGGGTGATCTATTGAGCAGTTCAATTGACTCATCTTATCTCGAGATGTGCATGCATCTTTCCTGTAAAATACTGCTTGGTTGGCCAGTTGGTTGGTTGATTAATTGGTTTTTTGATTAGTTGGTTGGTTGGTTAGTTAGTTGTTTGGTTTCTGTTCAGCCAATTGATCAGTTAGTTGTTTGACTGGTTGGTTGATTGAATGTTCATTGATTGAATGATTGGTTTGTTGATTGAATTTTGACTGGTTGTTTGGTCATACGAATGACTGTTTCTTGCTTGTTTGGTTAAAAAGTTGTCAGTTATTTGCAGTCTGCCGGTTGAACTCATAAGCGTGATAATCTAAATTGGAAGGTTGATTGATGAAAGTCATGTCGAGTGATGGATGGATGGTTAGAATTACGAAGGAATGAAATAAGCTCTGAAAAATTGAAAAAAAAACATAAAAATCATAAAAAACTGAAAAATAAATGTTTATCAAAAAACACAATATATATATAATGAAAAAAATAAATAAAAGAGAAATAACCCTGCCAAACAAATGGTCAGTGTTTTGTTTGATGGATTGTTTCAGCGAATGGTGTAATGGTTGAATGATTGGTTTGTTGGGTGAATGATTGGTTTTTTGGCTGATTGATTGATTGATTGATTGATTGATTGATTGATTGATTGATTGATTGATTGATTGATTGATTGATTGATTGATTGATTGATTGATTGATTGATTGATTGATTGATTGATTGATTGATTGATTGATTGATTGATTGATTGATTGATTGATTGATTGATTGATTGATTGATTGATTGATTGATTGATTGATTGATTGATTGATTGATTGATTGGTTGTCGGTCGATTTGAATGGGCATGCTTTTTAAAAATGAGATTTGATACAATTTTGAGGTGAATTCTCATAAAATGTTTATCACAAATGTTATCAATATTTGGTTTGTTATTGGTTGATTTTGACAAAAATGTATGTAATGAATACAATAGTTTAACTGATAAATTAATTAATTGATAAGCTAATTAATTGAGTAAACAATTGTTGAAATTGTAAAACGTCCAACCCAATCGAAATATGCATGCAAAGTGATGTTCACTGATGGATGGAGTTGAATGTTCAAACGTTCCTTTGCTTGGTGATTGATTGGTTGAATGAATGATTGAATAAATGGTTTGAATGATTGAATGAATGATTGGATGAATGATTTAATGGTTGATTGATTATTTTTGGAGCAATAGACAGACTGACTGACTGGTTGAGAGATTGAATGAAGAATTGGCTGACAAGCAGATAAATAGAATCATGATCTGTATGAAATGTAATGTAACTCCCATAGTTGACCTACTGACCTAGTTATCTAACCCCACCACAGACATTACGTGATCATCTACGTAACACTTTCATAAAATAAACAACATCAAGCAGAGGGCCGACCATCTGAAAGGTAGGCATTACATAGAGGACTTCTTAAACGAGTCGTCTGATTTCATCTTGGTATCCCCGGGCAGCTGACTTGCCAGCAAATAAATGGTATAATAAATATAACCAGACGGACACGTCACCCCTATCTTGATATACTTCTATAAAAAAAAGAACAAATTACTCAAAAATACATGACCAAAAACCTGTAACGAACGCACGCGTTGGTTCGTATTGAGTTTAAAATCATTTATTAAATTATAAATTTGTATAAACATGATGTGACCTATAGAAATAAAAGCAAAACCAAAATGTTTGCACTTAGGCACATACAGACACACACATGCAGACACACATACAAATGAATTGCACGCATGTACGCACAAACACACGCAAACACACACACACACGCTCGCTCTCACACACAGACGCACAGCCACAGAAATTGTCGAGCAAACCAAGAAAGACGAAGCACAAACAAGATTTATCTAAATTAATCCGTTTATTTTTTCATCAATATATTCTTCAAACACTCCTTCGCAGGTTTGAAGGTGCTTGAATTTTATCCGAGCAGACGCTCACAGAACGTGCACACACATACGAAAACAGATACGCGCATACACACGCAGATACGCACGTATATATTCACGCACACACAGACACGTACAAACAAAAACAAGAAATCGCAAGCAGAAATAGTTTATACATTTATCAGCATAGATAGATTGACAAACAGACAGATAGACAAACAGATAGACAGACAAATAGACAAACAAAGAGATAGACAAACTGAAGCCTACAAGGGTTACATTACATAGGTAAATATTTCATCAGCATGCACACACTGACTCATGCACAAACAGATAAACGCACATATCTGCACACAAATTTGCATACAGACATACAGATAAATTAGCTCATACATTCAACATGACGCAAGTAGAGAGAGGCTTGCAGTACTTATTGCACAATCAACATCACTAAAAACAGCCATGCAATTCAAATTGTATGCATGGAAGACATTTTTGAGCAGCGGACCTAAACGAAAGTATAAAACAACTCGTCCATAAAATTAGCGGGAATTAGACAGAGGCACGTAATCGTCTGCTCACATGTGAATTATTTAAAAGAGCCAGCCATTCTACGGCAGCTAACAAATCAACACAATCCAATTGAAAACTTCCAAACATTTCACGTGCATATTTTATCAGATAGACAGACATATAAGAACATACTTTCCCAGACATCACGTACAAACAAACAAACTCATACATGCATACATACATTTGCATACGAAACCATACGCTTTCGTGCTTATGCAAACAAAGACACGAGTGCAAACATGGGAATGAAGAGTTGTTCGTAGTGCGAATCGTTTATATTCAGTGGAAAAATTCTGTTTACCTTGCAGCTTCCACTGGCTCTCATTGTGATGTAACACGATGTAACGTTATATCAGCACAACATTAATTCATCTACAATCTGGAATGATAAATTCTCACAAATCAATTTGATGCAAATTAACAAGACACAACGGAATATGACGCAGTGAAACATTGAAACACCAGGATAGGACCCAAAGTCAACAACGCGTCAAAGTAATGCTGCATAACAGAGAGAAAATGAGAGGAACAACATTATCAAAAATAATAACAGAACATAACCGCGCAGAACATAGCCCAGTGTAACACAAACAAGAGCCAGCCCAATATAAATACGAGTGGAATCTTTCGGGAGCCATATGCCCATATCTGTTTGCATGGGCAGATAAATCAGTAAATCAAGGAAGGCAATTTAAGCAAGTTTTATATGGAATTATAAAAGGAAAGTTATGGGAAATAGGAAATTTTTTTATAAAAATTGTGAAAATATTTTAAAAAAGGTTATGAAGATTTTCATAAATATTATAAAACAGTTTATAAAAAAATGTTTAAAAAGCGTGGAAAATATTCATAAAAGCTGAAAAAATTCTTTAAACAATAAAAATTCAAAAACGGTTTTTGTAATTATTGGTTTGAAATAAAATTGGTTTCCAAATTTTTGGCCAGTTTTTTTGTTGTCTTGATGTTTTATACAATCGGCATAATGATGTTGAAATGATAATGATGATGACGAATGTTGGCACAGATGATGAGATGCGGTCAGCTGACAATAAGAGTGGGGCGACAAAATCTAATTACTTTCATTTCTTCTGATGTTTTAATAATATTTCTTTAATTAAAAAATATGTCCATGCTAACATGTTCAGATGCCATGTTAGATCTCTCTCTCTCTCCTCTCTCTCTTTTTTTCTCTCTTTTTCTCTCCTTTCTCTCTCTTTTTCTCTCCCTCTCTCTCTCCTCTCTCTCTCTTTTTCTCTCCCTCTCTCTCTCTCTTTCTTTCTCTTTCTTTTTTTCTTTCTTTCTCTCTCTTTCACATATACACACACATACACGCACACAAACCCACACACACACATATATATATATACATAGCAATTGCAATTGCATTGATACAACGTCATCTGTTCATCGAATGAGTCCAGCTGAAAATGAGATTTTAATCAGTGTTACTGATGGGCCTTTGATGTGTCAAATTGACGCTGATTAGTAGAAAAACGCTTTTTTCATTCTAAAATTTATTTTTTGCTTTTTTCCTGAAAATTTCATTTAAAAATACATTTTGTAGAAGTAACTTGTAGCTCAGGTAACAGAATCGCTTGCAATTCGCTATTCAGTTAGGACATGGTTCGAAAACCAGATATCATGCATTTAGTATATACAAAGTATATACTGTGTTTTGTGTTTCTAAAAAATTTAGAAAGCACCGATAGTTACTAAAGAAATGATGTTGTATAAATATTTTTTTCTAGCTAATATTAGTAATAAAAACCCAGCAAAAAATTTATCAAGCTTGTGACGAATCTGAAACTGATCTATTAAGGTCATATTCCTCTTGCTAAACTGGTCAAACTCGATCATATCATTCAAATGTTAAACAACCAACCACACAACCAAACCAACCCACCAACCAACCAACCAACAACACAACCAAGCATCAAGCAACAATAGAGACGTCACACAAACATGAGGAAGGAATCATACAGCGTCAGATAGCCCGGAAAATCAATCAACAAGCGTTCAATCAGATTAAACAATTCATCATTAAATGACAAATTTCTCATTATAAAAAATAGACTTCGTTTGCATCAGAAAAACAAGTTTTTGTTTTGAATAAAAAAAATAAAAACATGTTAAAAAAATCTTTGCAAAAATTAAAAACAACCCTCTGGTTGAATGAAATACCGCAAAATACAAAATATATTTATTCTCACACACACACATATGCAAAATTGTTTTTGATTGTATATACGGTTTATAAATATATACAAACACACACACACACACACACACACACACACACACACACACACACACACACACACACACACACACACAAACACTCAAAAGAGACATGCGGAGTACGCAAACATACATTCATAAATACAAGCATATATTTATATTGGACAAATTTAAACATTCATACAATCATACAAATGACAAATTATATACAAACAATCACAATAAAAAAAAACATAAAAAACATTTAAAAAGTACAAAAAACATACAAAAACATAAAAACGACATGAAAAAACATACGAAAACATAAAAATAACATACTAACACAAACAAAAACATACAAAACACATACACAAAATACACAAAACATACAAAAAAATATCATCATACATCACCTCCACCAGATTGATGAGCGTACAGATACGAAACGATCTAACATGCATCGCATACAATGTACAACAGCATACAATACAGAAATACGCAAAATACAAAAATACACAAATTACACACAACACTTAAATACACGCAACACAATTTATATAGATCTCTCTCTCTCTCTCTCTCTCTCTCTCTCTCTCTCTCTCAATCTCTCTCTCACCCTTTCTCTCTCTCTGTAGTTTTGTTTCCTAAATCTTTAAAGAGAACAACATATTAATGTTGTTGATCTTAGTGGAACGTTGTGATTACAAACAAGAATAAAACTTGTTTAAAGTTTTGTTTTTCTGCAATTTCACTAAAAAATGTATTTTTCATTATATCAATTGCCCAAGTCGAAATTGAATTTTTAAGCTTTTCCTAGATGACATTTAAAAAGAGCAAAACACGTTACCCCAACATACACTTATTTGCAGATCATGTAAGGCTTGTTATATATAGTGTACAGAGGCTTGTAAGAGTAACAATGTACACAACTAGTGATCAAAACGTTCATACAAATACAAACATTACAAACATAAAAGTGAACCTAAAAGTGCAATGGTGCACACAAGACAAACTATTGCATACAAAAAAGCGCTGGGAGAAGACATAAAAAATAAAAAGAGAACAAAATTAATTGATACAAATGATGCTTATGGAAAATTCATGCGAGAGCTCCAATATCTTCAGGTAAATGAATCTAGCAGACACACGCACACGACAGACGAACATGCTTTCAAAAATAATCAAAATTCACAAGTATATGACGAGATGGTCTAATGGTTAGAAGCGCCTGATCCTGAGTTGCAGGGACTGACTTCGTATGCAAATAAGATCTTCATCCATAATACGTTCTTTTCAAAGTGATGCAGTTAACAGAATAATGCAAACTTAATGCAAACACACATATAAACATCCAAAAAAATTGAAAAACCAAGAACGTATCAATTTTTATAAAAAATATTTCAAATTTAACTTGAACTTGAGCAAACTAATCTAAATATATATACTTATATATTTATATATTTATACATATAAACTTTTAAATACTAACGCGTATACAAATATACAAACATATTAATATAAAAAATGGAGATGAATGGAAGTTAAGCAATGGCTTGAGGTGAGTGTGTCAATCAATCAGACGTTTAGAAGTGTGTTCTTTTTCCGCTTCCGACTTTCCATTACGACCTCATCATCATTGTCGTCATTACTACCATCATCATCTTCATCATCGATGTTTTCATCAACACTATCATCATCGAAGTTGTCTTCTTCGCCATCACCATCATCGTCTTTGTCATCATCGTTATATTTTTTTTATTTTCACATGTACAATGTTGTAAACTTAAAAAATAATTAAACATTTAAAGAGGTGTGCGAAGAAAACAAAAATTTGTCGAAATGATATTTTATTACCACATTTCGTCAACCATCTATTTATTCGCTATCTATTTGACGCCAGTTTAAAGGATCATCCATTCAGAGCAGAACTTAAAAAATAATTCCATCGATTTATTAATGTTTTTCAATTTATCTAACTATACCATCGTTCATTAATCTTTTTGCAAGACAGGCATTTTGCAATTTTAATTTATTAATTTATTCTTTTAGTGGCCAGTTCATCATGCCTGCGCCTACCAACTGAGTCACAAAAACAGTTCAAACGGTCAAGAAATGTACATTGTAACATTGCAACAACGTAACATTGCAACAACGTAACATTGCAACAACGTAACATTGCAACAACGTAACATTGCAACAACGTAACATTGCAACGCATTGGAATAATGTAATAATGTAACAAGGCGTTTTTGTTTCACCTACAGACTAGTGATCACAAACTTGAAACATTACGGAGATGATAACAAAAAAGATGAACATGTATGCTGAAGATTAGGATTGTTACGGTATGAAGTGAACAGGCACGTAAGCACACACGGGTCGACAGACAAGTAAGCAGACGTACATTTAAAAAACAAAAAACCAAAACACAATCAAATAGAAAACAATGGCAACAGCAAACGAAATGAAAAATGGCCAACTGAAGAATTGAAAAAAGTATCGTCATTATAGAAAAAAAGCAAGATGGAGCAAAAAAGATGGACTGAGATGGAGCAAAAAAGATGGACTGAACAAAAAGGAACGAAAAGAAAGAAAGAAATGGACACAAAAGGTGCTGTCGTGGAAATGTATGAACAAATCAAGTGTTGTACAATTTGTGTACAATTTACGTACACTCTTGTATGCACCTCTCAATTGTGGACACTTGCTGTTTGTACATGCATACGTATATGGTTGTACAAAATGTATGACTGATTCTGCATGTGCATGTGCTAAGAATGTGAATGGCTATGTATACTTTCGTATGTGTTTTTAGTTGTGTGTGTGTGCGAGCGTGCGTGTGTTTGTGAGAGAGAGAGAGAGAGAGAGAGAGAGAGAGAGAGAATGTGTGTGTATGTGTGTGTGTATGTGTGTGTGTGTGTGTGTGTGTGTGTGTGTGTGTGTGTGTGTGTGGACGGCATGTGATCCGAACGCAGCTAGCACGTACGTGAAGGTCTGCATGATAGGATTGGCTCATTTATTTGCACAGGAAGACGTTTTCAATATTCTCTTCGTTAGAAACTACAATCCTACGCCTGCTTCCGAGAAATCGGAAAATAAAAACATCTTCTCTATCTGATACGAAACAAATTTAAAATTAATGATTGAGAATTACAAACGTTTGCGTGTGTCTCTGGTTTGTAGATGTGGAATTTATTTGTTTTAAACGGTCATTTATTTCAGGATAAGTCCCCTTTTTAGACACTTTATTACCGGCGTGAATATTACCGCAATTCATCTTGCCCTCCCAACATGCAGAGCATATATGAATCCAGCTTAATACCTGCATACCTGGCTGCCTGCCTGCTTCTCCGATCTTTCACAATGCTCTCCATTAGTTTTATTGCATTCTCCATTTCATTTCATTTGAGACGATTTCATTGCACGGCGTTCAGATTCAGACATACCCGCCCTCCGTCTTTTCAGCAGTCAAATTTTTATTCCCTCACTTCCGAGTTAGTTTTTAAAAATATTTTCAAGAACAATTGTTTTCATGTGGAACAAAATTTTTAAAAATATAAAAATTTGTATAAAAAAAGTAAATATGTATGTAATTAGCGCGATTTACTAACCAATTTAAAAATACTTATTCCTTATTGATTCTCTAACAAAAATTTATTATGCCATTTTTTAAATTGCATTCAAAATAATTTTAACAATAAATTTAAAATTTTTCGAACTTTCTAGAAACAGTTTCTAGAAAAATATTTCCTCGCCTGAACGCTTCGAAGCAATGGTGCGGACGGACTTATGATAATATGAATATCATCATCATCGTCGTCGTCATCATCTTCATCATCATCGTCATCATCATCACCACCATCATCATTATCATTATCATTGTTATTGTTATCATCGTAACCAACAGCAGCACCATAATTTGTTTTTATCAACAAACATTATTTAATTAAAAACATTATTGAAAACCATCATATACGCTATATTTTGTTTGTAATGAAAAAAAATTGCAAAATCTTTTTCCAAATTTGTCATATGGAATGTAGGATTTGTAAAAACGTGGAGATAGCGAGTGATGCTGAATGATGCTGGCAAAGAAGGTTTCGGAAAAAAATTAAATTTTTTTTAGATTGTAGGGAGTTGTCTGACAATAATTATGGTTAGATACTTGATGGAAGGAGGTGTTAAAAAAATGTTTTCAAACTGTAGCAAATGATTAAGTGTGAATTTTTTGGGTTGTATAATAAAAGCCAAAAATTTATCTGAGTGTATATTAACATTTACATGAAGGTGTGTGTGTGTGCGTGTGTGTGTGCGCGTGTATGTGTGTGTGTGTGTGAAAGGATGTGAAAGGTGTGTAAAAATACAAACAAGAGAACAAGAGAAACTATTGAAGCTCTTTCATGATTGTTTTACGATTTCTTACGTATTTTCAGCTAATTCTATTTATTGGCGTCATCGTAGCAGTTCAACAGTTATTTTGCTAGAAGAAGCTTCCTTTCATTAAATCACCAACAAGCCCACAACTGTGACAGCAACTAAAAACATCACAACGATATTATAACATTAACAACAACAACAACACATCAACAACATTTTCACGCAACATTAAAGTGACCCGACGCACACTTGTAGTAGCACAAGCAGCGTTGAAAGTAATTGAATGAAAAGCAAGGGGGCAGCTAGATGAATTTTTAGCGAAGAAATTGAATTACACCACAGTGATGAGTTGTGGTCTAGCAACACTTGCTTATTATTTTGGTCTTAGGCGTTTGTTGTGTTGTTGCTGATGTTGTTGCTGTTGCTGATGTTGTTGTTGTTGCTGCTGATGTTGTTGCTGTTGCTGATGTTGTTGTTGTTGCTGCTGATGTTGTTGCTGTTGCTGATGTTGTTGTTGTTGCTGATGTTGTTGTTGTTGCTGATGTTGTTGTTGTTGCTGATGTTGTTGTTGTTAATTTTTTCACGTTGTTGTTATTGTTGTTGATGTTTTTGTATCACTGTTCATGTTACTGTTGATGTAATTGCGGATTCAATGATTTTTTTAAACTGTTAGTATTATCAGTTTAGCATAAATTGCTGTTTTTGTTAAATATGAAAATGTACATTTGTACGTGAATAGTCCAAGTGGATATGAATTTTACAGTTTTGAAATTATACAATTTACGTACTCACACATACACGC
>NW_008704865.1:542639-549156 GCF_000326865.2 Helobdella robusta
CGACTGATCGTGTCTATAAACATCCTAAGTCATAACAAACGCCGTGATGTTATGATACGGTGATGCTATGCGTTACATCATTAGCCTGCCTGTGCATGTATGTGTGCGTGTGTAAATAAATGAATGCGTGTCTGTGCAAGTGTGTGTGTGTGTTTGTATGTATGAGTTTCACAGATTTGTGTTTTTCAGTGTATGTATATGAATATTTGTGTATTTTTTGTACGTGCGTGTTTACAAACAGAAAGTGTATTAATGTGCGGGTGCTTACGTTTGACGTTTGTTTTTATGTGTTCATTTGTTTGTTTGTGTGTGTGAAAGAGAGAAAGAAAGAGAGAAAGTGAGAAAAGGAAAGAGAGAGAGAGAGAGAGAGAAAGAGGGAGAGAAAGATCAGAAATGATGTAATAAAAATAACCAGCACTTAAATAAATTATTCACTGCACATTACATGCGTGTATGTATGCGCGTATATTTACATTTTTGTTTCTCAAATAAAAATTAAGATTGAGTATTTATTATGTAAGTGTGTGTGTGTGTGTGTGTGTGTGTGTGTGTGTGTGTGTGGCGTGAGTTTTGTTCTGTTATTGTTGTTTGTTCTACCATTTATATTAATTTAATCATGTTTGTTTGTATGTTGGTTTGTTGGCTCATCATGTTATGAAATACGAATTTTACATCTGAACTCTTGTTTGTTTGTCGCTATCAGATTGTATTTTGTGTGTGTGTGTGTGTAAACATGTATGTATATACGCGTATGTACGTGTATGTGTATGTACGTGTATGTACGTGTATGTGTATGTACGTGTATGTGTATATACGTGTATGTATATACGCCCATAACAGGCCAAAGCGGGCAGATATATTGGACAAAGCATCGAGGAGAACTTTGTTTTGAAAACAATTTACGAACCCATTAGAAACATCACTTTTATTTCCAACACATCAAGTCACGTTCTTCTCCGTTTCCTCCATTCATTCAACCACTCTTTTCTTACTTTTCTTTTTTTCTGTTTCATTATCTCTTTCTTTCTCTCTCTCTCTCTCTCTCTCTCTCTCTCTCTTTCTTTCTTCAAGTGTTTGTTCTCATTCTTTCTCTCTTCATCAATTTTTTTTTCTCTCTCTCTCGCTTTCCCTCCCTTTTCTCTTTCCTCCAAATGTTTTGTTGAAATTTATTTCATTGCTTGCAGGCAAATTAAAAAGTCAAAACGATGAAAATTCTATTTTAAATGCTGGAGCGGGTTTTATGCTCTTGTTATTTTCTTCTTATTTATTGCGCTTTTTGTAAGAATTAAAAAAAACAGCTTTTTTTGTTTTTTTTATATATTTTATAAAATTTTTACATTTACAACTGGCCTGTAAATTTTTTCTCAATAAATTATGCATACAGGAAGGCAATATGTGACGTTGTATCGAGTTTTAATGTGTAATTGTATATTTGTACGTGTGTTTCGCTGAAGTCCCGCCTTAAATACGGATCAGAGTATGTATTACCAACATGTGTGTGTGAGTGTGTGTGTGTGTGTGTGTGTGTGTCTGTTTGTGTTGTTACTGTGTATGCAGTAGCCAAAGATAGTTGGCTGGTTGGTTGAGTGTTTGTTTTGTAATGAGATCCCATTGGAATTGAGTTGAGATTCGTTTTTTGCTGCATCTCAATTAATTGAATATTTTTTTCTGATACCCGAGTAGGTTTTGTTTTCATTTATCTTAATAGATTCAAGAAGAAACCGTTTAATTGAATCTGTGTAGTAGTAGTAGTAGTAGTACAAGAATGTTAATTTCAATTTTTGACGTCATCATCATCTTCTTCATCATCATCACAAAATATCATCGTCATCATCACTATTTTCATCATCGTCATCATCACCATCGTCTTCTTCTTCTTCACCATCATCACCCTCAAGATAAACATCATCGTAATCGTCATCATCATCCTGACCAACAAACAATTGAGCCCGCCACAGTCAATAAAATCCCATCAAAGTGAATAATTTAATAAAGGCACAAATTATTGCAGGTACATACATACATACATACATACATACATACATACATACATACATACATACATACATACATACATACATACATACATACATACATACATACATACATACATACATACATACATACATACATACATACATACATACATACATACATACATACATACATACATACATACATACATACATACATACATACATACATACATACATACATACATACATACATACATACATACATACATACATACATACATACATACATACATACATACATACATACATACATACATACATACATACATACATACATACATACATACATACATACATACATACATACATATAAACATACATACATCATAAATACATGTAAAAATTGACTTGTAATAATAATACATACATACACACACATACATACATACACACACAGACACACACACACATATATACACAGACATACATACGCATACATACAATTCTCGTTATATTATCAGAACATTGAAAAACTATTTCGAGTTAAACGGTGGCCGAGCCCACAAGAATTAATTTTCATTTTTTGATCTCCGAATCTTTCATACTTTTTTGTTTTGTTTGGTTGAATAAAGTGATTCTGATTCTGAAATACATACATGCATACATACATAAATAACGAAACGAAAAGATTTATTGTAATTATATCATTAGTAATCTTCATTTGATGCACATAATGATGTATATGTGATGAAGGTGATTATAGGTGATATAGGATACCAAAAATACTATGCACATAATGATGTATATGTGATGAAGGTGATTATAGGTGATATAGGATACCAAAAATACTATTGGTAAAATTATTGCGAGGGTAAAATTGATTACGGTGACGTCATAATGGCTATTTAATTGACGTTTTTACTGATGTACAATGACGATATCATAATAGCCATCTAACTTTAGCGTGACAATGGCGATGACAGTGATGACAAAACCGATGATGACAATGATGACGAAAATTATAAAGATGACGTCACGATGATGACGACGATGATGATGATCTCTTTTGATGATGACGACTTGGAGCCGGACGAAAAAAAATTTCATCGATTGACCCCTTAGGTTTTCTAAAACTGGATTATCTACGTATGTAAAAGTGGATTTAAATTATTAAAAATCTGATTACGCTTTTAGGGGTGCTGATGTTTATGACGATGATAGTACGATTGTGATGAGAATGATGATAACGATGATGATGAAGATAACGATGATGATGATAATATTAATGTTGAAAATGTTTACGGTACTGCTACTTCTACTTACATAATACTCACATGTTACACATACAATTATATCATCATAGTTTGGCTATCATGCAAAATCTACAAACAGTATAAACTTGATCATATCAACAAATGAATTCAAAATAAACTTCTCAACCTCAGCCAACCAACCAAAAACAAGAAGAAAATCTACCTTACCCTCATATGAAGATGTTGTCACAAAAATTATATATCATGAAATAAGCAGGTGCAGAAGGATGTAGTCTTAAAGATATATAAAGATATATATCATAAAATGAGCCATCGCATGATGTTCTCGAAGATATATATCATAAAATATTTCGGCGCATGATGGTGTGGTCTTAAAGATATATATAATAAAATTAGCCTTGCTGGACCATTCCTGTACTGCCATATTTTCCAGCTGTCATAAATTTTTCTTTTTTTTTTGGAGGCGAAAAATAAACGAAAGCGTTTTTTTTTTCATTTTTGAAACACGAGTAATCAGAATAAATAAAAATAAATAAGTAAACAAATAAATAAATTAAAAAAAAGACACGCGCATGACGTCATGTGTGATGTGACGATGTCACGTGCTTTCCTAATTGGGTTTAAAGAGTTATCAAGATTAGAGACTGTAAAGGTAGGTGTATAAGTTGATATGATTAATTTCAATTTAATTAGATTTGAATTAATTTAAATTCATATTTGAACTAAAATAAGTTTTAAAAATAAAATCCGGGAAAAAAATTTTCCTAACCTACAATTTTTTCCGCTCTAATTTGAGGAGCTGAAGGCTGATTTTGGAAAAAATCAAACTTTATGATGTTTTTTTAATCATGTCATGGTTATTTAACTTATTATTTAGATTAATTTAATTAATAAATTAAGTTTTTTAAATTAAATTTTAAATGTTGACATGTCTTCAGCGTGTTTCATGTTAAATTGATTGAAGAATTGCTAGCAATGCTCGGCTCACCTCTTGGCGGTTTTAAAGGTACAAGCTCGCTAAAAAGTTTAAATTATTATTCTAAGATTGTTGCTATTATTGTTGTTGTTGTTATTATTATTATTATTACTTTCAATTTCTTATCTATTTATACTGATATAACTCTAGCTTGTGATGAATAATTGCTAACGTATCGAAAACAGATCGAGACGAAGACGGAATGTTTCGAGATGTTTTGCTCGCAGCGGTCGTCTTAATGGCTTTTATAGATACTGCGTGCATATGGTAAACGTGTGTACTGTGTATGCATGCATATATGCATGTATCCATGTTTTCATATATGTATGAATGCATGCGTGTGTATATATGCATGCATGCATGTACGCCTTCTCATCCATGTACAAAAACCTCAAATATGTCTGTCTGTCTGTATGTATGTATGTATGTATGTATATATGTATGTATGTATGTATGAATGTATATATGTATGTATGTATGTATGTTTGCATGTATGTATGCATGTATGTATGTATGTATGTATGTATGTATGTATGTATGTATGTATGTATGTATGTATGTATGTATGTATGTATGTATGTATGTATGTATGTATGTATGTATGTATGTATGTATGTATGTATGTATGTATGTATGTATGTATGTATGTATGTATGTATGTATGTATGTATGTATGTATGTATGTATGTATGTATGAAAAGAAAAATTATGTAATTGGAATATGTCTCGATTTGTCAAAAGCTTTTGATTGTATTGACCATTCGATTTTATTACATAAACTTCATCACTATGGTATAAGAGACTCCAGTTTGACTTGGTTTAGTAGCTACCTTTTATCAAGATATCAATTCGTTACCTGGAACAATAAAAATTCAAGTAAATTGATCAACAAAATAGGCGTTCCGCAGGGCAGCATTTTGGGACCATTGTTATTCATAGTGTTTGTGAACGATCTACCGATAGCCTCGAAATTTTTTAATTATGTTTGTTTTGCTGACGATACAAATGTGTTCAGCAAAGGAAAAGATATTAACATACTCATCAAATATACAGAAGAAGAAATTAAACATGTTAATTCTTGGTTCTCACTAAATAAACTTACTTTAAATAGTTCTAAAACGCAAATGATAATCTTTGGACCAACTCAATATTTAAACTACAAAGAACCTTATAAAATTAAAATAAATAATATTGATATCTATGAAAATAAAACAGTTAAATTTCTGGGCGTTCATCTAGATCAAAAGTGAACGTTCCGTGATCACGTTAATAGTGTTGCAAACAAACTTGCCAAATCAACTGGTCTGATGAACAAGGTGAAATTCTACCTCACAAAAAAGTGTCTGAATTTGTTGTATCACTCACTTTTTATGCCACACGTGATTTATTGCAACATTGTCTGGGCTGGCACGTCTCCTTCAGTCACGGATCCGGTTAAACTTATGATGAAAAGGGCCGTCAGAATCATCACCATGTCAACGATGAGGTCTCATACCAAGGAGTTATTTACGACAACCAATAATTTTAATTTTAATCAATTGAATATTTATCGTACTTTGATTTTTGTGTATAAGCAGCTTAATAATCAATTGCCGAATACGTTTGCTAATTATTTTAAACATGCTAACAGTCATAGGATGTCTAATTATTTGCAATCGAATAAATCAAAAACTAACATTTTACATTCGCATGTAATCTGTAAGGGTCCTAGGACTTGAAATAATATTATTAAGAATGGTTTTCAATATAAGGCGAAATCGGCTACTGATTTAAAAAAAAAGTTAAATCGTTTTTAATAATTAACAATTATTAAAATTATTATCCTTATTAATAATGTAGAGATGTTTATGAAATCACTAAACATTTAATGTCCTAGGAACTGGAATAACATTATTAAGAATGGTTTAATTTAATTTAATTTAATTCTATGATTAATAATGTAATAAATTATATAAGAAATGTATTTACATCATGAAATTTATGTTCTCTATCTATAAACAATTTCTGTGAATATTTTTAATGCGATTATAATTATTTATGAAACATTATTTTTTACTTAACTACCTTTTGTTTTATTATCTGTTATTAACAAACTAACAACTAACAATATTTGATATTAACCACAAAACTCTGAACATATTTGTCTAGGTGGCTGTGCTAGATGAGCCCATTAGGGGCTCGATCACATTCATCCTGTCTCCTATTTATTATCTGTAATTTTGAGGAGCAAATAAAATTTCGTTTCGTTTCGTATGTATGTATGTATGTATGTATGTATGTATGTATGTATG
>NW_008704865.1:550248-587390 GCF_000326865.2 Helobdella robusta
GATGGTGATGATGATGATGATGATGATGGTGACAAATAAAAACTTATTATTAAAAAAACCTCAAAATGATGAACAAAGACAGGAAAGAAAATGAAAGAGAAATAAATAAACGATAATATCGTTAAGCAAAACCTAACGACGCAATATTTCAACATTATGCTTTCAGGGATGGCAGTGATGAAAAGCAGACGATTAATAGATCGATACAATTACCGGTACAACCGGTACATCACTGCTGAACTTTACGTCACAAACTCCCGACTAATTTAATGTATTTCTACGTTTCATGTTTAGTTATATACAAATGCGTTAGTGTGTGCGTGCGTGTGTGCGTGCGTGTGTGCGTGCGTGTGTGTGTGTTTATATTTATTAGTTAATTACTGCGCATGTCAATGAGTGAGTGAGTGCGTGTGTGATTGAGTTAGTCAATCGCTAATTATTATTCATTCTTGCGTTGCGTTTCAGTTATGCGTAATGTCATGCAGTTTATTGTTATGTTGATTAATAGCGAGTGACTTGAGTAATGGTGATGAAGATGATGACAACGGTGATGATGTCGGTCATAATATCATAATATGAAATTATATATGATGTGAAACTGAATATTGGGATCGAACTAAAGTCAACTAAAAGGTTATGATAGTGATGTTGTGTTGATGATGATAATGATGAAAATGTTGGTGACGCTGATGATGGTAACGACAGTGATGACGATGATAATGACCGATATGATAATGCTGATGAAGGATGGTGATGATGATGACAACAATAGTGATGATGATGATGAGGACGATGATGATGATGATGACGACGATTATGATGACGATGATGATGATGAAGTTGTATCTCAACGTTAGCCATGATTGTAGTGAGTCAGAAATAAGATAAGAGAAGATAGAGAGAAGGGTGCACAAGTAAGCGAATGAATGAATAAATGAGTGAAGGAATGAGTAAAGGAATGAATGAATGATTAGATGAATAAATAAGCAAATGAATGAATGAATTATTAAATAAATAAATGAATGAACGAATGAACGAATGAAAGAATAAACTTGAATGAATTTACTATTATTGAATATTCCGAAAAATTAAAAAACTCAAAGAAAAAATTTTCATCTAGAGCTAAATTATTTTATAGTAAAATTATTCATAAACTAACGAGACCTAAATTTTTAAAAAGCGATCTAATAAATCAAAAAAGAAATGAATGAATGAATGAATGAATGAGAGACTGAATGAGAAAGAAATAGATGAATCTAATAAGCTAATGAATTGTGAGAGTGGAGCCGCCAGAGTAATTATGCTGCCATGCCATCAATCCCGCACGCCACCCAGACATCAGTCATCATCCTCTACAACATTTAAACATCCCAACAACATACTCTATACATTTGTGCACGTTGTATAGTTGTATTGTATAGTTGTATAGTATATATTTGTATTCATTTGTACAGGTTGTATTGTTTGTGTATTATCGTATTTATTTGTATGGGTTGTATAAGTTTGTATACATTGTATACATAGTATTCTGTTTGTATGAGTTGTACACTGCAATTATCCAACATTAAGGTATATATGCTGTGTTGTTTGTATAACTTATAGAGGAATGATGAAGCAAGGAAATCTTTCATAACATGAAATCCTTATTTACTCTTCGTTTCTACTATTTAAGTAATTTGTAAATATTTGCAACTTTAGCATAGGAAAGATTTCATGCTCTTACGTCAAATATTTGTAAAAGTTTAGGAATGCATTCAAGGATGTTTGTTCAAACCTTTATTCGCCATTCCAGGACGGCTTCAAAACTGTCTAAGTGAAATGTAATGTGTTTCAATAAACACATTAAATTTACAATTATTTTAAATAAATAAACATACACGCACATACACGTTCAATTTATATAACTTTAGACAGCCAGCCAACCAGCCAACTAGACAGCCAGTCATCCATTCATTCATTTTCTAACCCTCAATCCATCCATTCTTCTTCACACCAATAATTCAGTCGACAATAAACCATTCACACAGTCAACGATAAAATGTAAGAGTTTTGCTAATTAACACTCTCCCATCATTCATTTCTTACACAATTCTTTTAATCACTCCATTATTTGTTAAATATTTTATTTATTTATTAATTTCTTCTTTATTCATTTACTCGTCTCCTATGTGCGTGTATGTTTATTTATTTATATTTGTATGTTTGTTTGTATGTATGCATGTGTGTGCATGTGTGGTGTGTGTGTATGTGGGTGTATGTATATATGTATGTGTAGGTGTGTGTGTAGGTGTGCCAGCAGGCAAATACGAATGAATAAATGAATTACCAGAAGAGAAAGTATAATTAAATTCTCCAAACGTTTCCCCGTCATGATGGTTCGGTGCATCATTTAAGTTCACTCAGTCAATCATTCATACAGTCAGTCATTATTCATTCATTCGTTCGTTTATTCGTTCGTTCGTTCGTTCATTCATTCATTCATTCATTTATTCTTTCATTTATTCATTGACGTGTATATGCCGCGATTTATAAAAAATTGAACCATATTTATAGATAGATACATAGATAATTATGGCGTGACGTTATTACGATAGGTAGATAGTTTTACAAAAGTTAAAACTGCGTAATAAGGTACAACAACAACAACAACAACAACATCAACGAAAAACAAAGATTACCTACGTCACTGGCGTGTTTGTGATTGGTGGTCGGCCTGTGACGTCACTCATATGTCACCATGGCAAAGATTTTAATTCAAAGTCATTTTTTTATTGTGAAGTGTGGTTGTTATGATGTTCAATCAACAATCACAAATATGAAAAATAAATTTATTTGGATTTTTGGATGAATGAAAGAATGATTGCAAAAATGAGTGAACGAATAAATGGATGAACGAATGAACGAACGAATGAATGAGGGAACGTACATACTATAACCCATAAATCAAAACACACGAACATAAACCAATAGCAATCGATCATACAAACAAATAAACGAAGAAACAAGCAGACTAATTGAAGAGATAAAAAATGAATAACATCTCACATAAATAATGAAATAAACAAACAAACAAATAAGCAAACAAATAATAAAATCAACATAGACTATGAACAAGAAAAAGAACTAATGAATGTATGTGAACACGAATAATCGAAAGCGGGATGAATAAATCAATAAAATATTTCTTATATTTATAAAAAAAATTTGGAAAATAAGGAAGTGGAAAAAATCAGAGGTGAGAAAACATTGTTGTGGAGAACACGCGCTCATCCTCATCCAAATCGATGGCTCCAAAAAAAACTTAACATGCCCTGAAGATACAATGCATACAGTCAAAAATATACAAAACAATACAAACTAATACAAAAGAATAAAATTTAAAATAGTACAATAAAATGCAAACATATACCAATGAATACAATATCATACAAACATACAATACACAAACATACAATATACAAACATACAATTCAATAAAATTTAATCAAAGAACAATACATTATGATACAAGTCAAAATATGCAAAAAACACTTACTGAGTATGCATTTTTAAAACTTAAAAGTATTTAAAATAAACAAATATTAATATTTAATTATATATTCAAGAAATTTTTTTCAACTGAAGATGAAAAGCGATTTGATCATGTTTCCGAACGTGGAGAATTATATTCATGCAAGAAAAATAAAACCTCCTACAAAGCACGCACTTCAATAAATAGTAATGAAAGTTAAAAAACATCCCAACATAAAGGCAACATATAAATCATTTACTATACAACACGACAACAATAGTGTCAATTAAACATGCCAAACACCAGCAACAAAACGTACAAGCAAACATACAGACAAACAAAAAAACATACAAACAAAAAACATATAAACAAACAAAACATTCAAATATACAAGCAACTAAACAAAAGCATACATACAGGTATGCTTTTGTGAGTTGGACGCCTATAGCACAATTGTTGAAATCGATAATTCTTTGGACACACGCACACACAGACCCACACAAACATACATACATACAAGAACATACACATATACAAACATACAAACTTACATACATACATACATATACAAACACGTACACACAAACAATCTCATCAATCCAATTGTATTTTCATATAATTTTCATCTGGATTGATAACAATCATACATATAAACACATACATACAAATGTACTTATAGACTTAAACACACACATGAACACTGCTTCATTCGTCAATACACAGATCTATATATTGGCATAGAAGTATGTTAATAAACATTTTCATGTTTATTTTATCCATCGCCCACATTCATCCATGCATTTTCTAAACGATCATATACACACAAACACACAATCACACACACACACAAAGACACAGACACATACACTATTCTACATGGAAGACAATGCGTCATACATGATATTGATATTTCATCATTGTTTCTTTACATTACTTATAAAAATAATTATTTACATTTTCTCGTTGTTATAACATTCTTTGTTAGGACAGCAACACACGAACACGTACGTACATACATACCACGTACGCTCATGCTACCCAAGCATTTGTTTTGTACACTTTCAAACATGTATTTCAAACATCATTGACATACTCAGATTTATTAATAACAATATCAACAGTGACATTAGCAGAAGTAAGTATTTGTTTATATATGTGTGTTTGTTTGTGTGTTTGTTTGTTTGTTTGTGTGTTTGTTTGTGTGTGTGTTTGTTTGTGTGTATGTGTTTGTGTGTGTGTTTGTTTGTTTGTTTGTGTGTGTGTAGAGCACAAGCAGCCACAAACATCCCCCCATCTTTCAAGTGAAAGGTGAGCGTTAAACGTGGAATTTAGGTTAAATCTGTCAGCCACTCCTATGCAAACGACAGGCAGTTGCGTTTGCAAGTAGGATGCACCCATTTATACAACAACTTGTTAATTTTTTTCAAAAACTTCCAAGTCGCGAGCTAACTTTCAAACTTGTTAACTGCTAAAAATTTGAATGGGTGGTTGAAAAACCAACGCTTTCACCATTTTATTCACCGGAATAAACTTTTATAATAATTTAAAGTCATGCAAATTTTCATCTCGTATTAACTGCTCACTAATTGTTCATGGTTGCTAATTGCAGGTGATATTAAAATTGTTGAAATGTGTGCATAAAGCCACCACAGCTACCAGCAGCTACCACAACTACCTGCAGCAGCAACTGCAGCAACTGCAGCATTAACACGGCATCATCACGATAATGTTCATCGGAAGTTTCCAATGTCCCAAAAATTGTTGTTTCCCATTCACAGGCAAGTTAACGGGACATGCTCGCACGTGTGAATGATTGATTTCTACCTATTTTTGTCATTGTGGTTCGTCACTTCAACATTGGTTGACATAATAAATAAAATTAACGCTTCAACTGTTTACTTCACTGTGAAATGTTTTTTTTTACCAATATTTTAACATTTAAGTCTGATTGCTTGGAAGAAAGCTCAGGGCTATTTTGAGGACATGTCTTAAAAATATAAACACGCATTTTATTTTTATTACAAAAAATATGTTGAAAATTTTGTTTGGGAATTCATAATTTTAATGACTTTTTCAACTATTCAAAAACAGTTATTGGTGTTATTTATTGTTCAGAACGTCCATTCTGACTCTCTTCATGAAGTCATCGGCATGAAACGTCGATCAAACATTTAACGCTCATCTCCATGCTAATTCTCTTGTTTATGTTCTTGTTTGTGTCTCTGTTCATTTCGCTGTTTATATCTGTACTTATGTTTGTGTTTAAGTCTGTGTTTATGTCTTTTTATATGCCTGTCTGCCTATGAATGAACTGGTGTTTGCTTGTTCTTAAGTGTTTATCATTTAATTTTGTTTTTTGCTTTTGCCTTTCAAAAATTTTAATCAAGGGCACATCATTCATTAATTTTATTAAAATGATCATTATCATTTTTACATTCATCAGCAAACAACAGCTTTACCATTATCATTATTTTCAACATTTCCACCTTTGCCATCATCATCATCAGCGTCACCACCATCAGCGTCACCACCATCAACGTCATCTTCATCAACGTCATCATTGAATTCCAGAGAGAAATTTGGATTTAATAGATAGGCCAGCAATCATCAGGGATATGATGATCAGTTTAAATTTCCATCCTCTTTCAGTCGATAGCCATTGACCGACGCTGTAATTTGGCTGCTCCATTTGATTGGAACTACTTAATGAAATTATTTCTTGGAAAAAATTATTGTTATTTAACAACATCATCATCGTCATCATCATCATCATCATCGTCATCATCATCGTCATCATCATCATCGTCATCATCATCATCATTATCATCATCATCGTCATTGTCTTCGTCATCATCATCATCATCGTCATCATCATTATCATCATCATCGTCATCATCATCATCGTCATCATCATTATCATCGTCATCGTCATTGTCTTCGTCATCGTCATCATCATCATCATCATTTTTGTCATTATCAATCCATCAATTTGGATATGTTAACTATTGTATTCAATTTATTATTTGTTGAAAGCATGGCTACTTGTCCATTAATTATTATTTTATTTCACTTGAGAATCAAATTTTCAAGCCCACTTGTAAGAATCCTAACAACATTTCCCATTCGCGTTAGGCCCGCTAACGTGCCGACATGCATGATTAATCGAACTTGTTTGAAACTGATATGACAGAATTAAACTGCATCCTTCCCTCATTGGACAACAACCAATATCGCAAAAAGAATTCATTAACATCGTCGTTTATGATATTTTTATTACATTTCAATTTCAAATTATTTTAGCGGCAAGACCGACAGGCATGAACCTACAAAATTCTGCACGCATCTCAAAAGTACAAACACGTACAACACTATGAAAAATGATCCAGGCACTTAAAATATTGTCCCACGAAGTTTAAATTGCAGAAATGCACGCATATTTCCCGGACAGCCCGCCTGCTTGTTTATTCCATCTTCCTAACTAAACACAAGTGTACATACACATAGATACTCAGCAGCAATAGATACTCTCCAGTTCAATGCTGACGGATAATTATGTGAAAACCTTACTGCCATCAACAATTGCTGTTGCGAGTGATTACCTCCAATTAAACTAATTGAACATCCATCCATTTATTGTCAATGTGGCACATGTCCAGTCCAGACCGTGCAGATTCGCATGTGTGTAGCGTCCATGTTTTGACTCGAGTTCATTAGATAACTTCATACAACATACGTTACGTACATTGAATCTATATAAAGATATTAATGTGTGTGTGTATATATATGTGTGTGTGTGTGTATGTGTATGTGTGTGTGTATGTGTGTGTGTATTCTTACGTTCTTACAAGCGTGTATGTACAAAGTATGTACAAATTGCGTGCAGGCATAACAACAGAATTTATTCTATTAATTTTTTTTCTTCAGCAAAATGGTCCCTGGATTTGAAAATGTTTCATAGAAACGTGTTTTTATCAACGTGTGCACAATACGTGTAAATAAAATTTGTGACAATGTGTGTGTATGTGTATGTGAGTATGTGTATACATGTAAGTACGGCGTAAGAACGTAGGTATGCGTGTGTGCAGGCAGGTGTCTGCGCACTTGTGTGGAATCGCAAATGTTTGTGCGTTAACAGATGCACGCACGCACGCACGCACGCACGCACGTACGCACGTTCATCTGTTCGATTACGAACATGAGGTCTCCAGGAAGTTCAGTGTGAACGCGTTGGCATGGCACGATGTGATTGCATGGGTTATACGTTTTATGAATTCCAAAGTAGTTTCCCGTTCGCGTTTGATACGTTAATGCGTGCAATTGCGTATTCGAGATAATATGATATATATCTTAATTGCGGTTTTAGGGTAAGTTCGTTTTTAATTTGCGCTTCTAACAACGTGTTTCTGCATTGGCACGAGTGTGCGGTGTGTTGTATATGATGGTGTGGTTTCAATAAACGGATCGTGAGTGATCCTATGCTCTTTGACATTCGCACTCAGTCATAATGTGTTGCACATTAAATGCATTATTACTGCTTTTATTGTTTTCGCCCATCCCCACCATGCATTCACCACATTCAGCCTAGTTTGCGTGTTAATATATCCTGTGTATGTATGTATGTATATATGTAACAGTTTTGTTTGTTTTATGGTTTAGAATATTTTTCTGTATTATGTCATTGTTTGCTGGCTTTTTTGGATGAATCCTCTGCACCTCTTCTTTCATGCTACTACTTTCTTGTTTTGTTTTGTTTTGCTATTCTTTCATGAATTTATTTAATCTATTTTCAAAGCAGAAAAGTTTCCTATATTTTTGAATTTTTTATTATCTTTGGTTTCTTCTTCATGTATTACCATAGTCAATGAATGAATGAGTGCAAACGATTTTACATTCATCGATTCATTCATTCATTCGTTCTTTCGTTCGTTCGTTCGCCCGTCCGTCCGTCCGTCCGTCCGTTCATTCATTCATTTATTCAATTGGAACAATTAGTTTATTAGTTAAATAATTAAATGATTGATTGAAAAAACAAAAAAATACAACAAGATAAAGGAATAGCAAACATCGTTGTCACCAACAAAATCATCATTTTCTATTCACTATCATCATCATCCTCGCCGTCAACAACATCATCATCATCACAAAAACAACAACAACATCATCATCAAAGCAACAACCACAGCAGAAACAACAATTAAACAACAACAGAAACACTAACAACATCAGCAAAACAACAACAACAACAATATCAGCAAAACAACAACAACAACAAACGACAACAACAACAAACAACATCATCATCATCATCGAAACAGCAAACAACAACAACACCAAATAACACCATCATATCGAAACAACAATCAACAACAACAAACAACAGCAAAATGTTTCGTTTCAATTTTCAGAGGATGGACGAAGCTAAGCAGACGATCATTCATAATTACGTCACGTGAGGACGACGATGACGACGATAATGATGGTGATGATGATGATTATAGTGATGGTGATGATGACGACGATAATGAATAAAAAAAAATCAATCACAATAGTAATAATAATAATATTATTGTTATTAAGGTCTCTTTAAAACATTCAATCTTTTGCTAATAAATATTATTTGGACTAATTATTTTTGCAATAACCTTATAAACTCTGCCATATCATCGTCGTACGCCATCTATTGCGACAGAAATGTGAAATGAATCAATTTTAAAACTAACAAACTCCGGTAGTACTCTCTCGATTCGAATGGCGAACTTCTCAGATTAATACTCTATTTATTGCATTTGACATTTTATTTTATTTCATTATTTATTTTATCTGTACTGTTATTTTCATTGTTTTTATTGCTAAATAAAAGATTGTTCCCATTATTATAATAATAATAATAATTATTATAATTATTATTATTAATATTATTATTATTATTGTTATTATGGTTTTATAATGACGGGTTAATTTGTACAACAAGGCATGCACTATGCGGAAATATTAGTGATGATAATGATGATGAGAAGGAGGAGCACGTGGTGATGATAATGATGATGAGAAGGAAGAGGAGCACGTGGTGATGATAATGATGATGAGAAGGAGAAGGAGCACGTGGTGATGATAATGATGATGAGAAGGAGGAGGAGCACGTGGTGATGATAATGATGACGAGAAGGAGGAGGAGCACGTGGTGATGATAATGATAGTGATGATGGCGATGGCGATTAAAACAGAAGCACTGGCTGAATATGACGTAAAGAGAGAGAGAGAGAGAGAGAGAGAGAGAGAGAGAGAGAGAAAGAGAGGGGTGAAGTTAATAGTAAACATTCAATGCCACTAATGAACTAGGGTCTTGGGGTGTTGATGAAATGATGTCTAATAAAGATGTTTGTGATGGCAGTCAGTCTCTCTCCTCTATCTCTCTTTCTCTCTTTTTCTCGTTATCTTCCCTTTTTATTTGTCTATCTTTGCGTTGTTTTTTTTCCATACATTCCAAACTTGTTCTAGTCATTTAACGTGGTTCATCCAATTTAATTTTTAAAATTCAAATTACTTTCAAAGCTTCATTCTTCATGACTGTTGTGTAAATTTTTTTTAGTTTCAATAAAAATACGGCAAAAAAATGATAGGAATGCGTGTGTGTACATCCGTCGGAGAGATACAACATTGGATGTTACCTGGATAAAAATTAATACAGGTGTAAGCCAGTGGAGCTAAGAATAAATTTACGACTCGGATCAAAATGCTGGCAAACATACACTGAACATGCTTAATGACGTTGTTGTTTGTGTGTGTCTGTGTATGTGTTTGTGTGTGTCTGTGTCAGTGCTTGTGTGTATGTGTTTGTACTATTATTTATCTCTGTGTATGCACGTGTGTTTGAATATTTGCATCCTATGGTGATTGTATATATTTGATAATTTAAAAAGAAGAAAGTGTGTGCCTTACAATGTTTCTCTTGTTTGATCCATATGAAATTGTTAACTTTCAATAATAACATGTATTATAGATATTTCTATTAGCATCGTCAGTTTGTCATGCAAATTCCTTTATATCAATGTACTGCCACGTTTGAACATTCATATTTTCACCAATTTTCATGACAATTCAATGACAAATTGTTTGTTAACATACATGCAACGTGTCTAATATTATATACAACGTATTTAAACAAGGTTTCGTTATATTAAATATTTGCTCTATATATAGCTATCTCTAGATGTGTTTATTTTTGTGTTTCTATGTTTGTGTGCATGCACTTGCTTTGAAAGTTTTGTTTTGAGTGTTTATGTGCAGTTAGAAAACGCCTGTGCAATTGCATGTACGGTCTTCAACGTCAATTTTTTGTTCCATAAAGTATCCCTCTTGAGTTCCTAGGGAGCCTAAAAATATACGTACGCATAAAACTAAACGAGCAATTAAATTAAAAAGTGAATGAATGAATTATCTAATGAAGAAACGAATGAATGAAAAACTGAATGAATGATAGTGTAATTAATAAATAAATAAATTATTTAATGAATTAATTATAAAAATTCCATGCACAGGTGTCAGTAATGCGTGCGTGTGTGTTTTACATGGCGGAGACGATGAAGACGTGTTCTCCTTCAGATAATCACATACACGCACACGCATTTATACAAGCACACACACATTTTCAAACATCTACACATGAGTTTGCTTTTTGTCTACTTGCATGAAAGAACTAATGTATTAAACGCACATACATTTAAATGTTGGCTAAGTGGATATATTGACTTGTGTCACAGAGAGAGAGAGAAAGAGAGAGAGAGAGAGAGAGAGAGAGAGAGGGGAGAGAGAAAGAAAAAAAGAAAGAGAGAGAGAGAGAGAGAAAGAAAGATAGATAAATGATGTTTATTGCGAAGAAGAAACCTTCTCTCCACCATCATTTCCAACTCCAGGATACTCACAAGCATATCTCTCTCTAAAAATAAGCGTGAATGCAGCAACGTCATCACCACCTCCCGAGATTCATCATCAGTCAGCCCTCGTAAATTTTAAAATACTTCTGTGAATTTTTGATGCCTTATTGAGTTTTATGTACAGTGCTGCTTCTTTCAAGGATCTGAGCATCTCGGCGACTTGCATCTTCACGTACGCTCTGTAAGAGAGTGAGGCACAAAATAACACAAATCTTCATACAAAATTTGCATTCCTGTATAAATTTTACATGCACTAACAATATTTTGCATTTATACGCAAGCATAATATCACTCATGAGACGAGATGAGTTAGTATGTTTGATGTGTCAATGATTACAAGTATGTATGAATAAATGTGAATGAGTGTGAAAGAATGTGAAAGAGTATGAATGAGTGTGAATGATGAATACATTAGATGATTATACTGAAGCGTTCAGTAAAATATTTTTCAGTTTTTTTCTAAATGTTGCCTGCACTTTTGTATATAAAACAGAATTTAAATCAAAATTAATTATCAAATTATTCCATATCCGTGGTCCGTTGCATAAAATATGAAAAAATAAAATGTTTGTTTTCGATTTATTGCAACGAATTATGTTTCTGTGCCTATTTGTCAAAACAAAGTTATAATAATCACAAAAAACTTTGGGTAGCAGTCCTGCGTAATGTTTGAAAACAAAAGTAGCACAGTGATACATGTGAAGATTTCTGAAGTTTAAGTTGCGTGTTGAGAGAAATAAAATGTTTGTTGACGCATTGTATTTTGAGCAGGTGATGATTCTCATTCCTTTTTTCATGAGCATTTGCAACGGTTGTGTTAACGAGGGATAAGTTGATGCCCAGATGATGTTACAGTAGACGAGGTGAGGAAGGCATATTGAATTGTACAATAAATTTAGAGAGCGTCTTGGTAGAAAGAATTTGATTCTGTTGATGGCGCCCAGGGATCTTGATAGTTTATCTGATACGGAATTTATGTGTTTTTTAAAGGTCAATTTGTTATCCAGAATAATTCCCAAAAAATTTGATGATTTTGTTTCTGTTATCGTTTCACCTTCAATAACGATTTTATATGGCTCTTTATAATTAAGTAATGCACTGAGCCAAAAACCATGAATTTTGTTTTTTCTCTGTTGAGAGTCAGTCTGTTGTTTTTGAACCATCGAATAACTGATTGAACATCATTATTGATCTCATTTATCAACACATTTATTTTTTTATTACTCTTGAATAGGTTCGTGTCATCAGCATACATGACATAATTAAAGCTGTTTGAGGAGTTTGGTAGGTCATTGATATAAATGGTGAACAACAAGGGGCCAAGGATGCTGCCTTGAGGAACTCCTGAATTGATCTTTTGCAGTCTTGAATCATTTTCATTCCATCTTACGTACTGCCATCTATCACGCAAATAACTTTCTAGCAACTTTGAGGCAATCCCTCGTATTCCATAATGTGCCAACTTACTGAGAAGAATTTCATGATCAACACAGTCAAAAGCCTTGCTCAAATCCAAAAAAATACCAGCAGTGAACTTTTTTTCTTCTGATGCCTTACCAATGCTGCGAACTAGTTCAAGTAATGCCATTTCAGTTGAAAATTTTTTTCTAAATCCATATTGATTTTCGGAGATAATGTTATACTTATCCAAAAAAGATGATAATTTATTGTGAATAATTTTTTCATATATCTTTGAGAAACCGGGTAGTAGTGAGATAGGCCTAAAATTTGAGATTTCATCATTGTTTTTTGATTTTTGAATCGGTATCACTTTGGCTATTTTAAATATTTTTGGAAATATGCTTTTTTCTAATGAAGCATTTATGAAGTGTGTTAGAATTTGTATCGTTGAATGTATTGTGGCTAAAATTATTTGGGACGGAATATTATCGTATCCACAAGACAGTTTTGGTTTCAGAGATCTTGTTGCTTGAAAGACGTTGTCACTGAACTTATGAACATTGAATTTTGAATACTGTTTTTCATTGGTTTTTTATATTCAAAAGTTTTAACAAAATTTACGTTAAGTTTCTCGGCGATAGAAACAAAGTGATCATTTAGAGCATTTTCTGGATCATTTACAATCTGGCCATTTCTTTTCAGATGTATATTATTACTTTTTGAGTCGTTATTTGATCTCCTCAGAACATCATTCATAATTTTCCATGATTTTTTCATATCATGTTTGTTATTTTCTAGAATATTATGGAAATACTGTTTCTTTGCGTTGTTTTTTATTTTTTTATAAATTTTATTTGCAGATTTATAATTATTATTGTTTTCATCATTTGGGATTTTAAGGAATTTTTTAAACAATCGATTTTTAGCTTTCAGTATCTTTTTATTTTCACTATTGAACCATGGCTTTTGTTTGCTGATCTTATTAATTTTATTATTACTTACTTGGCAGCATTTTATCATACAACATTTGAAAAGCTCGACAAATTTTACCCAAGCCATTTCGACATCCCAACAATCATATACGTCGGTCCAATCAATTTCACAAAGTCGTTTATTTAAGTTGCTGATTCGATTTGATGAGGACAAGAATTTTGTTGAAGGAACTACGATGAGTTTTTCTTTTTTTACTTGTTTGCTGAAAGAAATTTGTGTGAGGACTGGCAAATGATCAGACAAATCACAGGCCAACACTCCTTGCAAGCACACATTCAACGAGCCATCTACAAATATGTTGTCAATAACTGATTGTTTGTTTGCTGTTATTCTGGTGGGGAGATTTATTAATTTACAAAGACCGTGCAGATCCATGATTTGTTGCAGTTGGTTATTATTGCTGTTTATATCGTCAGTTAAGTTTATGTTGAAGTCTCCTGTGACCACGATGTGTTTATTTTTTTCATTTAAACGTGTCAGGACATCATCGATTGATTCGCAAAAAGTTCCAACAGAACACGAAGGTGGTCGGTAAGCAACAACAACAACAATGTTTTTAAACTGCGCTTCATTGGCAATCTCTATGGCAAATATCTCAAGTGTTGTTGTCAAGGAGTCATTTAAATCGTGCCGTGCTTTAACGTTGTGTGTGTTTCTAACAAAGACTCCTACACCACCACCGTTTTTATTTATACGATTTTTACCGAGGTAGCAGTAACCATTCATTAAAACCATGTCCATATCACGATCTGATAGCCAGCTTTCACTGATTGCTATTACGTCAAATTTCAATTTAAACTTGTCAAGAAATTCGTTCAATTCATCAATTTTGTTTTTTAAACTTCTAATATTAAAATGGATCAAACTGAAGAGAACGTCATTTTTTGAAATGTGTTTAGTGTTGAAATTATTTATTTCCTTTACATCTTCAAACATTTGACAATTACTTGTGAGAGTTTTGTTCCTTGTAACGTTATCTTCGTCATCCATGATTGGGATCGATGTTGAGGTTAAAATTGTCGTCGGTGTTTTTGTTCATTGTAGCACCATCTGGTTGTTTGTTGCTCGATTGGTTGTTTATATTGTTAATAGTTTTGTCGTTTTTATTGAAAATTCATTCACGGATTAGTACGGAGCTGGGCCAGTTTGAAGGCGACATCACCTTGTTGAATTCCGCCGCTGGTACGCACAATCTGAATGATGTAAAGCTTGGAGGATCGTCTGTGTCATTTTTCTTCGAGACAGGGAGACATGTGATGACCTTGATGCCTTTGCTCTCGCAGTGTTTCACAATCATGGTGCTGTTTGGAAGGTCAACGTTGCCCACGTAAAAAATTTTTTTCTTTATTATTTGTTTGGAAGCAGTAAAAAAAGAATCATCTGCTTGTGAGCCGACAATCTTTGAGGGTTTGTTTGAAGTATTTTTATTGTTTGCCGTTTTGTTTATCGGTGGAAGCAATCTCGATTTATTTTTTGCTTGCTTCTTTGGACTAATGTAAAATTGTCATCAACTTGACTGTCATCTGATTGTGTTTCATTTTTCATCTTGTTAACCCAAGAAATTTTAGGATTTATAATCGGAGTATTTGTTATTTCTTTGCTGTCGTTCAGGTGGATATTGTTGTTGTTGTACGTTTTATCTGAACTTGTTGAAATGTTGTTTGTACATGTCAATGCAGCTGTCAACTTGTTTAGAACATTTTTATTTGTGTCCAACAATTGGTTTATTTTATTTTCAATTTTTTCGTTTTTTATGAATAAGTCCGTTAAATTAGTTAACGGATTATTTGGAATTCTTTTAATATTAAGAATTACAAAAGTTGGCAGAAGCTGAGCCATTTCATTTTCCAAAATAAATTTTAATAAATCAATAACATCTAAAGTTTTATCAATTTTAGTGTTACCTCTGGATTTATTGAACAATTTCTCTTTTTTCTCTTTTTTAAGATTTTCAATTTCATTAATCAGAATTTTTTTTGCAGCTGATAATTCTTCATGTGAAAAAAAATCAGAAACTAAATTTTGAAAATTTACTTTGTCAAAATTTTCACTATTTTCAAGAAAATACCAGAGAACTTCTGAAACGAGCAGTCTTTTAGTCGCCATTATATCAAAAAATCTATGTATGTATGTATGTATGTATGTATGTATGTATGTATGTATGTATGTATGTATGTATGTATGTATGTATGTATGTATGTATGTATGTATGTATGTATGTATGTATGTATGTATGTATGTATGTATGTATGTATGTATGTATGTATGTATGTATGTATGTATGTATGTATGTATGTATGTATGTATGTATGTATGTATGTATGTATGTATGTATGTATGTATGTATGTATGTATGTATGTATGTATGTATGTATGTATGTATGTATGTATGTATGTATGTATGTATGTATGTATGTATGTATGTATGTATGTATGTATGTATGTATGTGTGTATGTATGTATGTATGCAAGGTACATATTTATGTTTATTCAGTTACGGGACGTGAGACTCGTTCAAACTAATACATGTTGACGGAACATAAAATTGAGAGTTCCAACGTCTGCATGAATTTGTGTGTTTACCTTCCTTTAATAGGTTTGCTTGCTTGTGTGTGTGTGTGTGTGTGCGTGTGTGCGCGCATGTATATATATATATATATATATATATATATATAAGTTTATTGATTTTTATAGTTTGAATATGTGTGTTATAGTAATTTTTTTTGTTCAAGTGCGAATATTCATTATAAACGTATCTAGGAAGATGTGGTGTTACATTTTTGTCCGCAATAATTAGACAGGGGATTAAACTTGTTATTTACTAAAACATTTTCAAAATTTTTACGAAGAGCTTGTTTAAAAACCGAATTATTAAAAAAAAGGAAAATGTTTGTAGATGTGATTAAAGGATTTTGTCTTCCAACCAAAAAATACTGAAAATAAATTTTTTTACGTAAGTTTACCTGTCAAAATCTTGTGTTTTATCACAAAAGTTTCACCGGCAGTTTTGTGCATATTTTTTCATAGTTTGTACAATTTTAGCTAATGATTCAGTTGCGTGCCTGTTGCTTACAGGATTTATGCTGTTTCGAGACGTGCGTTACTGCTGTTATAATAGAATGGAAGTGACAGAAAGCACACATGCTTCTCTTGTTTATTGGCTTGTAAACATTTTTGTTCGGCTGTCATGTCGTCAACTCATCGACAGAATGTTCTGAACTTTCCAGATCCAACTGGCTTCGATGTTACTCAGCATTTTATTTTGACATGCTGTAGTACCGTGTAGTGAACATTTTTTAATAAATGTTTTTAATATCGTGTCTATTTTGCTGCATTGGTGTACGATAAATTTTTCTTGTGAGAACTTTTCTTGAATGAATTTTTGCAGGTAGAGTTGGTAGGAGCAGTGCAGGTCGAAAGTGGATGTAATCTTTTGTTTTTTTTTAAATTTTTTACTTTTACAACAATCATAATATTATAGTTATAATGTATTTTGAGATAAAATGGTTATTGCGGTAAGAGAAAATATTGCTGTCATCTTATGAGATGACAAATGCGATAAAAATATTTTTAAAAATTGTCTAAGCATCGAGGGTCAAATCTGTCAATATATGTTTTTATTTAAAAATAAACAAACTTAATTTTTATTTAAAAAATGCTACTCGTAAAACTAGTAGTAAAACTACTAGTAAAACAACGAAACCTAACAATAAGTTAATTCATAAAGGACTAATCACTGCAAGCACTTGCAGTTGTTTTAGACAGGACATCCCCGTATCGAATGCTGCGAGATGTGAAAAAGAAATAATTACAGCACGTCTATAAAACATCATCTGGGCTCCTAATGCTTTGCAAAATGTTTCCATTGGGAGTTAAATGTAAAAGCAAAATCTTATAAAAAAATACTCATAGATAAATAATTTCAGATGTTGATAAAAGATCCTAGCAACAAAACATTGCATTCATTGCCAAGTAGTAGTAGTAGTAGTAGTAGCGGTAGTAGTACTAGCAGTAGTAGTAGTAGTAGTAGTAGTAGTAGTAGTAGTAGTAGTAGTAGTAGTAGTAGTAGTAGTAGTAGTAGCAGCAGCAGTAGTAGTGGCAGAGTTGTGGACATGGATGTTGTAATATCTAGGAATGCATGAACATCAGGTATTATTATCAGCAAAATCGTGCTTTCCCTAATTGCTAGGTTGTCATCATTAGTTGGCTCGTCATCACGTTGTCATCGTCTTCATCAATCTAATCATTTTCATCGCCATCATCATCGTTACAATCTTCATTATTGTCATCACTTCAATCAAACCTTCATCACTCTCTACGTCTTCGTCATTGCCATTGTTATTAATGTTACCATTTAATCATTTTTATACTCGCCATAATTAACATTTAAATCAGCATCATCATATCATCATTTTACGTAACTATTGAATGATACTATCACTTTATCATACCCGTAACCATCATCATGTTAACCATCGTCGTCATCATCATCACCATCATCTCCATGGTCACCATCATCGTCATCAAATTTACCTGAATGTGAGGAAATACAATCTTGCTTATGCAAACAAACAGTTCTTTCAATTAACTAGATGATAAGTAACTGCCTCATCATCATCATAATATCATCATCATCATCAATATCATCTGTGTGGTTACCATCATCACCATTATCAGTCATCATTATCATCATCACCACCGTCATCATCCTTATCATCATCGTCATCCCCATTATTATTTTAGTTATTAACATAATTTATTCTTCCACCAAGAAACAGCACACACACACACACACACACACATCCACACACGCACAAGCTCATGCTACTAATTCTTGTTTATCTTAACACGCAACTTAAATACGCACGCCAAAATATGCGTACAAACATAACTTTAAAATTACACAATATATACGCAGACATAAATACACACACACATTCACACAAACTTTTTCAAAGATACAAAACGCATACAATGAGGCAAATAATTATACATATATGTATGCCAAACATGCACACTTGCGCAAGCTTATATACAAACACACACACACACACACACACACCACACACCACACATAACAAGAAAATGTAAACGAATTAAGTTTTCATTTAAACAAACCATGGATGTCTCTCTGTGGCCGAACCTTTCAAAATCAATTTACGAGCGAAGCATCAGATCATGAAAAATATAGTGTTGATGTGGCAATGAAGTAATTTTTAACATGTAACAAATACTTAAATATTACCCTAAACAAGCTAGTTTAGATGGTCATTACTTTTAAATAAATTGAATTTGTTTTGAATTCAAAATTGAAATTGAATTTGAAATTGAAAAAAGAAATTGAATCAAACCTAAGCACTCTAGCTAACCTAATGCTAAACTAATATTATCGCATAATATACCTGTTAACAAATTACAAAACCCGAAAAATAAATTATTGTTTAAATCATAAAAATGTTTACAAGAAAATAATTCATTGATGATGTTCATTCAATCAGTACAAAAATAAAGTAATCACGATTGGAATTAAAAAAAATTTCGTCGTAGATTTATAGAACGCAGTAATATATTTTGATGTTTCTTATTTTGAGGCTTCTTGCAACAGAAAAGATTTTCCAGCAGATCCAGCAAAATTCAATCTAATAAAACTTTGACACTAGACCTACCACTATTGCCACTACCACAGCCCTGCTTCATCTCGCCAGTGTCATAATACCCAGGAGGACTCAAACTCCCTCCTTGCCGGTAGTCAGTGACCTTGCTGACAATCTCGGAGAAGGCAGGTCTGTCCGTGGGATTCGTACTCCAGCATTTTTTCATGACGTCTTCATATCTGGATGAATTTGTGTAAAAAAACTTTTTTTTAAACTCAGAGTGGTAATTATTATTAATGGGTGTTACTGTATTTTATTCTAATCGGAGTACGAAGTTTGATTAGCAATAAATTGGAAGTTAACATGATGAGTGGGCAGTCGTCGGGTTTGTCCATTTTGAGGCCCGCGATGATGGCGTCCATGGCATCATGGCTTGAAGTGTTTGGATAGGGACTGCTTCCTTTGTGATTATTTTTCAATTAGTCGATCTAACAACTTCATACAATTGATTATTTTGAAATAACATAAAAGGTATTTGACAGCACAACATTTTTTGGAAAATTCTTTTAAAAAGGACAAGAAATCAAGAGTAATAGACACCAGAACATAAGAAAATAGAGAAAGAGAGAGAGAGAGAGAGAGAGAGAGAGAGAGAGAGAAAAGCGGCAATGAATTTTGATATTTATATTATTACATGATGTTACTAAATTCAAAAATTTATTAAAAAAAGCTTCATGATTTAGTAGCAGCCAAACATGCAAGTGCGTAAGACATGAAAAAATGTGAATGAAACAAAGAGGTGTCAACCTACAAATTTTTTCGTTAAATTCAATTTAATTAATATAACAAATTTTTTATCACGATGTTCTTTACCTCTAGTATAAATTTCCCAGAGCGTGATAGCGTACGACCAGGCGTCTGACTTGTTACTGTAGGTTGGTGAGGAGCAGTTGATAGTCTGCAGTGTTTCAGGAGCCAGCCACTTCACAGGAACTGAAGCCTGGTTGAGAATGAAACAATAATTAACACTGCAACATATAAACATAGAAACGCCTACTGTCTGCCTGTTGTTTTATTTAATGAAAATGATTCGCCAAGCTCATATATCTTGATTCGACCTACACGGCCAGGTTTTATATGTAACATTCGATGTTGCCCTTGCTAATGTAGGCACATGATTGAATGTTTCTATTTGAGACTGGCCTCAAAATGTTCGAATAAATGAGACATGAAAATAGAAAATAAAAAATATAGGTAAATAAATAAATAATAAAATGAATAAACTAATTAATTAATTAATTAAAATAAATTGAAATTGTGGAAGAGTTCTAGCAGTCATAAACGAATGCTTCCAACCTAAACATTGACGATTAAATAAAAATTAAAAGTTTTGCAACGAATCGAAAATATAATTAAGAGTATATACGAAGTGAGGTCATAAACAATTGTTCCTGCTACCTTCTCATCAAAAACAGGTCCAAATCCAATAAGTTTGGCCACATATTGGTTGAATTCTTTCGTCAACAAAACATTTTTGACAGACAATCTTTTGTGCACAATCTAAAAATTATGGATTGAAAATTAAATCAAAACCTTCATAAAAGATGTTTTAGTACAACATTATAAAGCCTTGTTCTGCGTTATCATTAAATTACACATAGGAATTGAAATATCTTTACCGACCTGAGCAATACCATGGTAAATACCGGGTGCCTTATAATGCTCTGGTTCAATCGCAACAAATTATTAGCCTCATCTCAATTAATTGCATGATGCGCACTTTGCCACATAAATGGCAGTGATTGATTAAAAAAAAACATAAAAATAGTTCATCTAAAGAAAATTTCAGGACCTTGCATTTGTGGAGATGTTCCACCCCTTTGGAAATGTTTAAGGCAAAAGTTATTATTTCGTCTGAAACTTCTGGGGTCACGTGTTCCAGGTGTTCCAGCCATTTGGTCAGCGGCATTTCACAATACTCCATTACGATCATTGCTCCTATGTTTACAAACGTTGTTTCATCAAACAAGTATAAATAATGATTAAAGTTATTTAAAATTAATAATATTATAAATTAACACATATTCAAAGCTGTATATTCATGCTCATTTTATAATCAGTTTCGTTCATTGTGTAGTATTTTTTTATGACATATTCAATTTATATAACAATGATAACAAGTACTGCTTGATAAAATTTTCCAATTGAAGTTTAAACATAAATTTGAAAGCTGATAACTGTTAAACGTTAAAAAATAGTACGCAGATGATTAAATTAATTATGTAATTCATTTGATGAAACAACTTGTAAATTAACCGTAAGGTCCTTGAACGGTGGCGATAAATTTCACAATATTTTCGTGAGTTTTCAAATTACTGAAAAATTTCACCTTTGTATTCATGAAATCTTTCTCCTTCGAGTTTGCCCCGTCTTAAAAATGTTTTGAGAAAAAAGTTAAAAAAAAATGTTGCACGTATGTTGTGAAGAATTAAAAATGTTCCAAACTCTTCAAGGACTTGACAGCAACGGATCCGATCTTCAGCCGGTCATCGTTGATAGAAGCCCTGTTTATGACCATCAACTTTCCACGACTTATAACTTCTTTCATATTCAAACTTTCCTTTGAAAGGTTAATTAATGCGTTGTTCATGCCACGGTCAGTGTATATGTAGCCGTCTTTGGCATCGAAGTATTGGTCTGGTTGCTCGTAGCTCGGAGGAGTTACCTGAACGAGAATTCAAAATGAATTTCTGAAATAATTGTTTCTAAATTTTATCAAATTTTATTTTCAATCGACCTCAAGGCTAGTAGAGTAGAGTTCGTTTTGAGTAGAGACTGGATCAGCTGTTCTTGACTTGTTGGCCATAATTCTCATGCTAGCGACAGCTTGGTTCATTATTTTGGGCATTGGTTTTTTAAGCATGTATATTCTTACAAGAAATATGATGATTACGACAAGAATAGCAAACAGAATTAGCACACCTGGAAATTAAATATAGCACTATCGTGAATAGATGTAATGAGATTTCTTTTAATAAAAATTCTAACAAATGACTATGGCTGCGATCTGTCCGGGCTGCAGTTTAGAAACTGTGGCGTTAAAATAAATAAATTAAAATGCAAACATTTGAAAATTTAAATATTTTAATTTTCAAACCTGGTCTGCAAGAGAGTTCAGTAACACCATTTAGCTAAAAATTGTTTCAAAAAGTTTTTTATTAAATTCGCAAATCAAAATAATTTTCACAACAAAAATTTACTTTAGCAATTTTTTCGGAAGATGAAACGCCGGCGTTGTTTATGGCACTGATCCTCATTTCAAGTTGCTCGATTTTTATTCGGTCCAGCCAGCAGTGATCAATCTCCACTGTTTGAAAATAATTGTAGCACTTGCCAAGTGTTGAGCAGTAACAAGTCGAATCACTCTCCGTACATTCGCCTTCTAACACCTGAATACATTATTTTGCAATAAATAATAAAGTTTTTAAAAATTAAAAAATGTATAATTTAGATTGAGAAAAAGTGTCAAATTAATGTTTTCACCTCTCGCTTAATTTTTTTATTTTTGTTGGGGGGATCTCTCAATTTCGGCTCTACTGAGCCAGACTTGAATGGATTCTGATTAATGCCATCGTACAAACTGAAGTTGATTAGTTTCAATCCACTGTCCTGCTCTTTTATTAGAAAGGAAACGCTGCAAAATTATTACAAGAGTTGAAATAATGTATAAACTGTTATAGCAACAAAAGGTGAGGCAAGAACCTGGATGTGTAGATGTTGGGATAGTTCACGAGGAAGGTGTAGTTGTAAACTTCCGGTGGGCTCGTATCGACTCGAACGAACAAATGTTCAGTTACTTTGGCACCAACAACATCCATGCACGACAGCTGAATGGCGAGAGTGCCCCCGTCACGTATGTCTTCCGTGTAATTGAGTCTCAGGCGATTGACAGTTGAGTCGTAACTTCGACTGTCCGCGAAGTTGAGAGCTGCACCGGCGTTAAAATTATCAACGTAGTATGCCACCTCGTAATTTGTGATTCCGTTTTGTAAGCCATTGAATCGGCTGATGTTTCTCTGTCCGTAGCATTTTTTGAATGAACCTAAATCGTCGATCCCACTCTTCAGAGGTTTCACCGGTAAGTTCCACTCATCATTGAATTTGGAGTTGCTAATGAAATAATCTTTCCACAATAATGTGAAATATTTTGGTTTTAAAGCGTTTGCATTAGTAACCCACCATGTCTTTGAATTTTTATCATTATTTACGATCTCTTCAATTGTTATAGGTTTGGTTTCGTCAACTTTTAAATTTCCACTGTTAGTGAATATAAAGATATTTCTAGCTTTTGCGGAGTTATTAGCTTGATCGAAGACAGTCAACTCAATGGAGTAGACACCTGCATTGTTGAGATTAAAACTGAAAACGTTGTTGCCAGCTTGCAGATCGTTGGACCAAACAGGCGAGACAACATTTTCAAGTTCGTTCGATGCCCCACCGGGCTGCAACTTGTAGACATCGATGTGGTACCTCGACACGCCCGAGTCCGCATCCTCCCATCTTTGTACCTCAGCCTGGATCGTTGGATCCTATCGTCGAATTTCGTTATTTAAGAAGTTATTGTTCAAAATGGCTTAATTGGTTGATTTTTTACTAAAACCTTTATTAAATTTTTGCGTTAGTTCAATGTTTACAAAAAAATAAACTAATAAAATGAGCGAAGTTTGCATATTAATTATATTTTTTGTTCATATGACTGATTTTTTTTTACCAATTTTGTATTCAAAGTTTTGGTAAATGTTGATCATTGGCTCGATTGTTTTTCAATTTTGCATGTTTTGAATTTTATGTTTGTACTTGCTTGACTAAAGGTTAAGAAGTTGTTTTTGCTTTCATTGAAATGTGACTTACCGAGATAATATCTTCCTTCAAGTAGATGGGGAACGTCGGACAGTCAGCAGCGGCATTGTTGAGGCAGTGTGTCGGTGCGTTGTTGTCGAACTTCACTGAAGATGACCTCGAAGTTTGGCCTCCTGTGAAATATTGTTTCGAAAAAGTGCTTCCAAATGCATTTGATGCCTTGCTGCCGATTTTGTTTCCACCAACCCGTGCGTATGACGTTATGTTGAACCTGTTTGATGAAAGGTCTGCGTTATAAACAAAGTACGTACATCGATAGATGAAAATGAAAACAATAATTTTTAAATGCTGAAAATCACTTTTAAATGTTCTAAAATTATGTTAGATATCTCTTACCCATTTCCGTGTCTCGTTGACAAACCGAGGGTGCTGATTTTAACATCCAATAAACACAATCCAGATTTTTGCGGATTTTCATTATTAAATAGGGGACAAGTTTGCAGTATGGAATTTTCTTTATTTTATAATTTGATTTTATTTTTTTTAATTCATTTAAAAATAAAATTTTTGTATCCTACCTTTTATTTGAAAGCCAGCTTCAGCAATTCCGTATTGAATTGGTTGCTGAACATACGCAACGTTTGGAAATGGAAAGTTGGATTTGAACTCAACTTCCGAACTTAACTGCAGAAAATCCAAACCAGCGCTATTGATCCAGAGAGTCTCCGGCTGCACGTTGGAAGGTGCACAATAAGTTTTGCCAATAATTCTATCAGTTGACTTGAATGTTATTTCGCAACTTTTCACAATCGCTGATTCGCTAGCTGCAAGAAAGGAATTGACCAATTGGCATTTTTCACTTGAACATTTTGTAAAATATTTTTACGAAACTTCAGCGTCTATTTTCTAATAAAAGAGCATGATTCTGAGGTTAAAAACAATGAAAAGTCTGAAAACATCGTTAAAAGAATTAATTTTAAAAAAATCTCTAAACATAAAATATTTAAATGATAAACTTCTTGCGTTTACATCTAAACATTCAAAATTTGTACAAAAGTTTTGAAATGCCCGTAACGTACATTGCTGGCAGTCGGACCCAGAGAAAAGCGTGGGACACTTGCAGACTAAATCGATGCAGGTGCCAGGATAGCATGATATCGTCTCGCTACATGCAACTGAGCGTTATTTGAATATATCTTCAATTTAATTCAATTTAATTGCATTCAATTTAAATTATTTTTAAAAAAATTATACAACAAAATCTGTTTAATTTAAACCATCTGAAGTTTTATGAAATAAAATTTTGGTTTTGCTTAAGTGTCGAACGAAACTCCACAGCTTCGTTTAAACGAAATTCAATAACGTTGGAATAAATTAGAGTTGTAAGTCTTTTTTTCATACAACAGATTTTTATTTTTCAAATTACTATTTTGTTTTGCAAAAACGTAAATTGTATTTAATGTGATGGATTGTATGTAATGATTCATATGCCACTTATCTACAAGTTTTGCTAGCAGTCCAATCAATAATACAACAAAATCTGCTCAGATGAGATTGAAAGTTAATAAGGTAAGAAGAATCATTCAATAAAGTTTTAATAACAGTTAATAAATTTAACAATGAAATATTTTACAGTTGAATCTCCGAGCAACTAAAATTGATTTGAAAATTGTAAGAATGTACAACATTTGTTTAAATTTTAAATTTGAATCAAACGAATCGAAAAGATTGTTCATTGTTAGCCATTGTTTTTTCTAAATCGCGGACAGAATTTTTATTTTACTTTAAATTTAATTAACAGCTGTAAAAACCGCATAACACAATTAACATTATATTATTTTGACGAATAAATAAACTTCATCCCCAAAGTCACATCAACAAAAAATGACCCGAAAGAACCACAATGAGGAAATAATTTGAAACGAACCATTCGTGCATGTGCTTCCTGTCTTGAGGCAGTCGCAGACACCTGGGTTGATACAAGTCTGACCTTCTTTGCAGTTCAAGCAGACCGCTGGGGAGCAACATTTTTTGAAAAATCAACTCTACTTTGACACGTATATTTTTTTATAAACTTGGTTTGAAAAATGTTCTATCAGATTATTTTAAAAACTGAACTGACTGACGTGTGTTACAGTTCGGTAGGCCGGTCCATCCATCCTCACACGTTCGCACTTCATAATTCTCCGTGAAATAGTTCACAACGCAAGAAAGGTAACTTGAATTTTGATAAAAAATTGTAATGTGAAGCTGACCTCGTATATTTTTAATCTGAATTTATTTTAAACTAGCAGCCAGTGATTCCGATCTCTAGATGCAGTATCATAAAATAGCAGTCGAATTATACGCGGAGGTAAATATGTTTAATTGTATGCGACCCTTCAACTGTATGGCGTTATGTCAAAGTCATTATATTTTTTGCGTTTATCTGTCGTTGTTTTTAAATGCCTTTGTGACAAAATGTTTACAGAGAATGAACAAATATCATTGTTTTGGCAAAAATTTAATTAGATACTGACATGTAAAATTGCTTTTTTTAAATACGGCGAGAGAAGTCAAAATGGGTCAAAATTCGACTCCTGGTAGAAGTCGATGCCGGCAACGACAGTGTATGAAAATATGTTGAATTATTTGTTTTGCAGAAAAAAACTTACAGAACAAATAAATTGCTAGGTGAATTACTAAAATGTAGGTGAATTACTAAGATGTAGATGAGTTAATAAGATGCAGGTAAATTACTAAGATAAAAGTGAATTACTAAAATGTAGATGAATTACTAAGATGTAGATGAGTTAATAAGATGCAGGTAAATTACTAAGATAAAAGTGAATTACTAAAATGTAGGTGAATTACTAAGTAAATGGCTGAATTACTAGGAGTTGGATGACTTACTAAGAAGTGGAACAGGATTTGAAAATCCACCAGCCGCTACAACTTCTCGACGACGATGTCGAACAATCTCTCCTCGAGACTAATCTACTGTCCGTGGTGATTCTGACGTGATCACTTTGTGTGCGTGTGCGTGTGAGAGTGTGTGCATGTGTGTGTGTGTGTGTGTGTGTGTGTGTGTGTGTGTGTGTGTGTGTGTGAGAAAGAGATAGATTGCGTGTGTATGACTGAATAGTTGTATGTGATTGAATGACTGAATGAACGTTCTGACAAACTGACAATTATCAGAGAAATTTTCAAAAATGTAAAAGAGCCAATCATAAATTAGAAGCAATTTTATTAATGAATCGTATAAATCACACACGAGTATGATAATAAGAACGATCGTTTTTCAAAGAGCATACCGCATCCGAATCAAGTTACAAAATTGTCGGTTACAAAATAAAAATGTCAAATTTTAATTCCAAGATGGACATATAAAAATCGACTTACCTTTTAACCGTAGGGACCACAAGAGTACCGACCAACAAGACATTCAACAACGCGACAAGTTTCATCGATATGATGTACTATCATAAAGAAGGACGTGAAATAATTATTGAACTGTTGAAATTAAAAATTTTATTTCGCAAAATTTCTACAAAATAAATTTTATAGAAAATGTCATTTAAAAACTTTAACCAGGTCGCTTTTAAAGACAAGAACTCATTCAAGCGTTAAGAACCCACACACGCACACACGTGTATATATATATATATATATACGTGTGTGCGCACATACACGCACATACACACACACACACACACGCCATACAAGTATATTATTTTCATAATTTTCGTTTCATCATCGTCAACGTCACCATTGCATTATTTATATTTGTGTGGCATTGTTTTGTTTAATTACCATCAATAGCAAGTAGTTAACGATGTCGATGCACAGTGTATCACCATATTAACATTAATTAACATTAATTAACATCTTCACTTATTTAAATCAAAATCAAATCAAATCAAATTTTATTCAATCAATCCAAATTAATAATAATTAAGTGATGATTAGGAGACCAAAGCTAAAAGAAAACAAAATTCTTGTGTCGCAGGCCACCGTTCACAAATTGTTCATTCTAACACAATTTTTAAGTAAATTTATAATTCATCACAAAATTAACATAATTCACAATTTACATGATTCTAATTAAATAAAAATTTTACTTTTTTTCAATAAATATTTTTTTATTTTGTTTTTAAACAAATGCAAGGAATTTGTAGTCTTTATATCAACAGGAAGTTTCTCCCAGATTCCGGGACCGGTATGTTTTAAACTTCCACCAAGCAGTGTTATTCTTGCAGGTGGTGTATAGAGCAGAGGAGAATGTCGAGTGAACTTTGACTGCACAGCTTTTCCGAATTCGAAGAAGTCATTAAAAGATGTTGGTAATTGATAATGTAGGAACTTGAACATAATTAATTATAATTTAATTATAATAATTAATTCCCTTTTCAATATTTTCCTGAGGCCCCAACGACAAATATACAGTGCAACTCATCACGCACGAACGCACTGCATGTGTGCAGGCGGGGATCTCTTTGCGATCGAATCTGGTCTCTTCAATAGCAGCGCCAGGTACCATACCGCTACACCATCGCGTCGTCAGATATTAATGTGTTAATATTACAAAGTACAAAATGATAAACTGATATATAAAGTGCAATGCCTTTGTTCTTAACGTTAATAACATCACATTAATTCAACAATATTTATGAATATTTTGTGATTATTGTACAATAATGATAATAGCAAACATACAACAAAAACAACGACAACAATTAAACAACAATATCAGATACATTCTAATAAAATCATATTAATAAAAGAGGGAAAATGATAATATTTTGTCAAAGTTGTTAATTTGGTTCAGCAAACATTGCACAGCTTGACTCGAATCACAAACAACAATGTATGAGCCGCATTGGTAATTTTATAAAAATTTCCCTTGACGTTAAATTTTATAACAAATTTCATTTCTAATTTTAAACATTCTACAAAGCTTAGGCATTTCAACTAATTAACAAAGTCATAGCTGTTATGTACGAGACGCATTAAGACCTAAACATGATTTCTGTGAAAATTTTAATGATTAATATGTTGTATTAATAAGGTTTTCACAAAAACAAAATGCTGGCAATATATATATATTTCACAAAACCTTATTAATACAGCATTGTATACAGCATTGAAAACCTTATTAATACAGCATATTATTATTAATATATTGCATATTAATAATAATATGCTGTATTAATAAGGTTTTCACAAAAACCAAATGCTGGCAATATATATATATATATATATATATATATATATATATATATATATATATATATATATATATATATATATCACTTGTTTATTTGCTCGGTAATTTTTAGTAAAAGTGTTTTTTGGGTTTTTTTTTGTCTTGCCACTCTGTAAATATACCGTAATTAATCTTTTGTTAGCTTCGACGTGCATACATACAGATGGTAAATAATTCAGATAGCATAATTTAAATTGAACACATATGCATACCTAATCACAAATACCTACACGAACATATTTAGAGGCATACATGTTACGTACTAGAGGTGAGCATGGGAGCGGGAATCCCATGCCTTCCATGGGATTCTTTATATTACTATAATTTTATACAATACTATAACTCTATACAATTTTATATAACCCTTTAAAACTCTATATAACTCTTCGTAGCTCTATAAAACTTTATACAACTCAACTCTATATCTGTGTTGAAAATTTTTGAAAATAGAAAAAATGTGGAACATGGGAGGGGAGGGAAACAGCAAGAATGAGTTAATAAATAAAATAGGAAATGGAAATTTTTGGGAACGTTGTCATAAATGGGATTTTGGGAAAGAATCGGAAATGAGAAAAAAATGGGAGCGAATTTGGAACAAACTTCAATTCCCGATCACCTCTACTACGTAATAATGGTACACACACACACAAACACACATAATCACACACACAACCACACGCACACACACACACACAAATAAACATAGACAAACACAAACACATAGAGAAACAGTCAGGCATCAAAATAACGCACATACATGCACGACTGAGTGAGCGAGGTGAAATCACCTAGATAGAGAATAATGAACTAGAGTAATTCAAAGTTTATTTAACATCTAAATTTATTTATAGCAATGACCAAATCAGTCTGTCCAGAGCACACAAGACAAGCAAATATTTGAAAATAATTGAATCGGTTAGAAAGGAATATTTTAAAGTGGGTTACATTTCTTTTTAGGAAAATCCTTTTCTAAAAATAACTTCGTTCAATTTTATGCATCAAACAACTAAGGAAATTTTATATCCGCTCGTATGCAACAACGTGTTAATAAGACGATGTGTCTTTTGTTGAGAAGGGTTCTATGCCATTAAATATTTGATAATAAGTTTGACAAACACATACAACAAAGAACAATCTAACACAATGTAAATACATGCGCGTGCACACACATACATACACACACACACACAGACACACACAGCACACGCATAACTCACATGCAGACTCCCACAACACACAGACCCAAAACACACAAACCCAAAACACAAACGCACAAAGACAGAATTTTTCACATCTTACAAAACCCCTAGCATATATCTGATTTGAATGATCTGATGAAATTTGGATATGAACTTAAACCGAATAAATACATTATTTAATGATTTAAAAATTTGTTTATGTCATTAAAAACGTTCTGTGTTTTAAAGCGGCAAGGTACAGCGTAATTTTAGCTAGGTACGTAAACACGTTAGGCGCGTAATTTTTTGTTAGCAGCAATCGCATCACGACTGAAACAATAAAATAGCAATAAAAACAACAACTAATAGGTAATCAATAATAATAATAATAATAAATAAAAATAAAAATAATAAAATTTTATACAGCGTCTTCCTGATTGCTGCTAGGTTAATTCTTTTTTATTTTTCTTCTTTATATTATTAGCTTGGGTTGGTTCAGTACAAATTTTCAACAATAAATGCAAACGTTTGACGATATATTCAATGTCCCAGTACATATGATTAGATATATATATATATATATATATATATATATATATATATATATATATATATATATATATGTATGTATGTATGCTTCAACAAATTGTTAATATTAACATAAAATTAACATAACATTAACGCCATACTAACATTAAAATAACGTAACATTAATATCATTGTATTCAAAATAAGAAAATAAATTATAAAAAGCCAGGGAAATTAACAATAGACGAAAAGAAACCCGACATATATCTGATTGGAATGATCTGGTGAAATTTGGATATGAATTTAAACCAAATAAATACATCGTTAAATGTTTTAAAAATTTAATTATGCCATTAAATCAAAGTTATCATTGATTTTCGTGTGAAAATTTATCGTCATGAGTTCTTCTCGCCCAGGCTTCTAATCCGCCATTTTGTGAAAATCTTGAAAACTAATTATTATCACCAATCGGATGCTACATATGTATGTATCGTTGTGTGTGTGTGTGTGTGAGAGAGTGAGTGAGTGAGTGAGTGAGTGAGCGAGCGAGCGAGCGGGTGAGTGAGTGCAAACATAGCTACACAAACATATGTGATATACAAACACATAAACACAGATAGTACGCAAAAATATCCACACACAGACACACATATACAAACACATACACATATATACAAACACACACACACGCACGTGTGCATGCATAGAAATACACAAAATAAAATTTCCTCTTTTTCCCCAAGATACCTTTCTTTTGAAGAAATTTTAAAATCCATAGCTTGCCATTCTATATTTTATATTTCGAGTGATCACGATATGACAAAACATTTGAAGCATTGTAGATTAGTTTGTACAACATTCATCTATTCTAGTTTTGTTGATAATAGTGTTGTAGTTTTTTTTTTTTTTTTTTGAATATTACGTTGATTTTATATCTATCATTTTATACACCATGCCGTGTTCATACGCTGTCACACACAAATACAAACACACACACACATACGCACACACATAAACACCCAGAAAGAGAGAGAGAAAAAAAGAGAGAGAGACACACACACACACAGACGCACGCACAGACGCACGCACACACACAAACACAATGTTTGAGTAATTAGTGACTTAAGTAAATTAAGAATAAAAATGTTGAAAAATTCGAATTACAATAAATGATATTGATAATAAGAATAATAATAATATAATAATAATAATAATAATAATAACAATGATAATAATAATAATAATAATAATAATAGGATGAATAACATCAAGCATAATAAGATCAAAAACATTAAAAATTAAGGTAAATTTTTTAAGATTAAATACATAAATAACGCAGGCAGCAATGAAGTTGTTACAAAAACACAGTAGTTACTAAATTAATTTACCTATTTATTCACTGTGCCCAATAAATAAATTTAAAACCGGCCTCTCTATATATCGAATTTTTAATGTAATTTTCATTACAAGCAACATCACATTAATCATGTACGTTATCGAAATATGACATGCGTGAAATATCACATTAAAAATTTTGTGACAGTAATCATAGAACTAAATGTCCTTTGTGTAATGAATAACATCAAGGTTGTCAACTTTTATTAAATCTTTCTCTCTCTCCCTCTCTCTCTCTCTCTCTCTCTCTCTCTCTCTCTCTCTCTCTCTCTCTCTCTCTCTCTCTCTCTCTCTCTCTCTCTCTCTCTCTCTCTCTCTCTCTCTCTCTCTCTCTCTCTCTCTAGCTTGTTAATTCAACTATGAGATAAGTCAAATTCAGATAAAAAAATGTTGAGTTAACGATCTTAAAAATGGAGTTACAACAAAAAATGGATTGTTATAAAAATGCAATTTGTCCTGTTGTAATGTGTTTTTAATGAAATAAATAGAGTGATATTGACTTTCATCTACGTAGAATAAAAAAACTTTTGCCTACTCTTCTCCTTCTTGTTACTTCGTTAGTCTTATCTAGGATTGATTATTGTAACTCGCTCTACTATGGTCTTCCTGACTCTATACTCTATCCTTTAAGTAAAGCTTTTAACTCTGCTGCTCGTCTAGTTGCTCGTGCCCCTTTCTTTTCTCATATATCTCCATATCTTGTTCTCTTGCACTGGCTACTTATAAAATATAGAATAATTTTTAAAATTTGCACGTTCATGTATAAGTCTCAATCTAAATTATTTCCTAAGTACTTATCAGATATATTAATTGAACCTAAACGCCCCGGTTTACGATCGTCTTCTTCTTCTCGCTTTTTCTTAACTCGTGTTAAACACTCTTTTGCCAAATCTGCTTTTGCTTTTTCTGGTCCTTTTCTCTGGACTCTCTACCTACTTCTCTAACTATTTCTCCATCACTTGCGAAGTTCAGAGCGGATCTCAAGACCCATCTGTTTTCAAAATTAATTGAGGAGCGCTGTTGAACATCGCGGAAATAGCGCTTTATAAGCTAATTGATTGATTGATTGATTGATTGATCGAGAGATGAAATTATTGTTCTTTGTTGCTTCATTAAACTTTTGTGCAAAAATAATCTCATCATTAACCATCATTCGTCACTATCATCACATTCATCATTTTCTTTATTTCGCATTATCATTCAAACCATTATTACTAAGAAATCTCCTTCTTCATCATCATTGTCGTTGTCATTACCATCGTCATCACCACCAACAACATCATCGTCATCATCATAGTCATCAACATCATCATCATCATCATATCCTTATTCACGTCAAGTAAGCGTCTAATTAAAATGCAACAGTTTGCTGGATATATTGTAGAATAGAAACAATGGTCCTTTCGCGTTTATTTAAAATCACAAAGACCATGAAAAAGAGACGATGCTGATTTTCAAACTCATAAAACAAACACTAGTACGGATACAGCGTAGATGCACTGATCACTCTGATATATCGTAGAAACAATGATCATTGGAGCAATCCTGGCCTCCCAAATTAGTGGAAGAAATTTGACAATGGACATAAGGAGACCTGCCGTAGTCGTTGAGACAGGGATCACCGAAGTTTACTTTCGCCTTGCGACTCTCTAACAATGAGGACCTCATCGCGGTGCAGTTTCGCGCGTTTAAGAAAGTGGGCGCCATTAAAGTTTCTGTAAGGAGTTAATTAAAAGATATTATTGATCTGAGAAAATTTTAATCAAATTTCAAAAATAATTAATTTAAAAACTACTTTTTGAATTATAGATTATATTCCTTTTGCAAACGGGCGTAACTTTGTTCAGAAAGTTGGTTGGCACCTTGCTTCGATCGTTACCGTCGTTAATAAACATAGTTGAGTTTCCTACACGTTGTTCCTTCTCTAGCCTTCTGTTGTTCATGTTGGTGGGTATGTATTTGTTGAAACAGTTTTTGTTTGCGCGTCTGCTCATGGCATGGCAAGGATGGCAAACTGGTGATGTTGGCTTCAAACAGTTGTAATTTCGTCCTTGCCCATAATTCTGACTGCGTGTGCCTAGAAAGTTATTCACATTCACCTGATTTTCTTCATTCAATGATACTGACGAAGAGGAGAATGACTGAAGCTCGGAAGAAGATGATGACGAACAGATGACGTGAAAGGGCTGACGGAACAATGGACTGGATTTGTGGCGGCGGTAGCAAGGTAGATGATGGTGTTGGGTACTTTGATCGAATGGAGTGCTGCTGTCCATAGCGTAAGTAGCCATGTTCACATTAGGACCGCTTGATATTTTCATTCTGTCTTCTTTTTTATGTCTGCAAGAATTGTTTGTGCTGTGACGCATATCCCAGTTGGAACCACGAACATCGGAGTTTGGGGAAGAGTTAGGCATGTAAATGCCTCCTCTCCAGCACTCATCATCGGTATTCTTATGTAAATACATATAGTTAAACTTTTTAGGATTTTTAATTTTGGTCACCCCAAATATGTTTTGTGGAGATTGTTCAACATTTTTTTTATTTGTTTCTTGTTTAGAATTGGAACAAGTCTTGTTACTGAATGCGGTTGAATGCCGACATCCACTGTTAAACTTCAAGCCGTTGTTATATTCGAGAACGTTGGAAAACTTATCTGAGTAACATGAAACTGGGGAATAACGTTTTGAAGAAAATTTCTTTGTTGACATCGTGTGCGGAAAATAATCATTGGTCATACACTTTTCAGGAGAATATCGAGAAGATGAAAATTGCTGCTTAGGTTTATATTTTTTTGGTGAACAATTTTTTGACAAAAATGTTTTAGGTGAGAACTTTTTACGTGAAAACCTTTTTGACAAAACATTTTCCTCCCGCTCAAGAGATGGAGGATGGAAGCCGTTCAAACTTGAATTCTTATCTGACGATTTAAAAACATCAACTGACGTTTCTAGATTAGAATAAAATATCTTTGGTGACAAACTCTTCAAACCCGGAGAAACATTTGTTCGACTTTTTTGTTTTTTGTGTAACTTTCTGTACTGTTCCTTTATTTTTGGCAGCACGTTCTGCAGCTGCTCGTTGTCTCTCAGTACCTTCACATAATTGATGTCCGATGCAGCCAGGATATCGTGCTGTCGTGACAGGTTGAGAGGTTTGCTGAAATCTTTCAAACAATCTTTAAAAATTTTTGAAAAACTGTTTTTAATCGATATTAGTTCAAAATGAAATAGATCATGTGTTCATTTACGTTTATAAATTACATTATTTTATAGTTTCATTTTTATGCAACAGATAAAAAATATTTTCTACCATATACGTATATACTAATAAAACACAGAGCAAAACTACATCAACAATGATACAAAATAAAAAGAACCTAAACATTTAAAACAAAGCAAAACTTTTTTGATCGGTGTTATCGAAGCAGCCACTGTCTTCATCAGAATCCTTCAACTCATCGACGAAGCAAATATTCATGCGGCCGTTCTTGTTCTTGTTCTGATGCGGATAGCAAACCGCGGGCGAGTGGCCATCGTCGTCGCTAAAAACCGGAGAGGATTTTAGTTTGTGAGCTTCGCGACAGTGTTTCTTCACTGGAAGGACACGCGGCGTGGCTAAACTCGTGTCGGAAAACCTTCTGAAGTGCAAATTTGGTTTGGGACTGAGAATATTTTTCTTGGCAGCGACTCGGCGGTGTAGTTCGTCTGAACTGACGCTACTGCAACGACGTCGAGATGAATAGTTGTGGCGAGTGCCTGGCTGCTTCCAATGAATGCTATCGAGCAATAGCAAGTTCGATTTACTAGCGTTGTCGTCGTCGTCGTCATCATCATCATTATTTGAACTTTCGCTGGCTCCGTGCAATTTGGACCAGTTAGGAACGTGGTGGTTCTGTTTGGAGTTGTTGTTAGCAGATTTCATTTTGAAGTACTGCCCTTGCTGACGTTTGCAATTTTTATTCCTTCGCAGGTTTTCTGTTCTACAAACGTCTGTCTGCTTATACTGTGGAAAGTTCTGTTGCTGATTTTGTTGCTGGTGTGGCTGAAGATGTTGGTGTTGCAAGTATTGTTGATGTAGTTGATGTTGTTCGTGTTGTTGGTGCGGCTGGTGTGAAGGGAGCTGTTTGTATTGACTACTTCGTTGTTTAACTTCACGTTGTTCACCATGCTGTTTACGTTTATGTTCTAACTGTTGTTCAAGTTGTTGACTGTTCGATTTAATCTGTTTTTGATGAGGCTGGTTTTGTTGATGTTGTTGTTCAAAATGTGTATGTGGTTGTTGTGGTTGTTGGTTTTGTGGTTGACATCGTTTTTGTTGCGGTTGATGTGTTTGTTCATTTTGCTTTTTTTCTTGTAGTGGATTATATCTTTTCAGCTGATGTGATTGATTATTGTGTTTATCTTCATGTTTTTGACGACGTTGTTGTTCAAACTGTTCATACTGCTGATGAGTTTCCTTGTAATGCTGGTTTCGAGAACGCTGTTGTCGTTGTTTACCTTG
>NW_008704865.1:587578-609199 GCF_000326865.2 Helobdella robusta
TAATGTTGTTGATATTTTGGTTCATGACATAATGTTGTTGTGGAGGTTTTTGGTTTACGTGCACCCGTTGCTGTTGTTGTTCGTATTGTGTTTGTTTTTTATCTTGTTGATGAAGTTGTTGTTGATGTTGTTGTTGTTGATGATGTTGTTGTTGTTGCTGAGGTTGCGAATATTTTTGCTGATGTTGTTGTTGTTGATATTGTTTACTCTGTTGATAGTGACGTATTTGCCTTTTATGTTGTTCAAATTCATTTAGATAAAAAATATAGAAAAATATTCAATGAAAATATTTTTCCAAGCAATTTTCATAATTAAAATAGAAAATTTTATGTCCCATTGTGAAATGCAAACACTACCTGGCGGAAGAATCTGAAGAGTTGTTAGTTTCGCTGGGATCGTCGTTGTTGTTGTTGCAACTCAGCGCTGTGTTGTTGTTGGCGGACCTGTGTTCGTAGGGTTCACTGTACAACCAATCACACTTCATATCTCTCAGGTATTTGTCGATGACCTTCTGGTTGACCCTTCTATGTTTCAATTTCTGTTGTTGGTGCTGGTGGTGGTGTGATTGTTGCTTGCAACGGAGAAGTTCATTCTGCCGTTTGTAGTGGTCCAGTATGTTTCGGCGTTCACATTTTTCTTGTTGGTGGAGGTGGTGGGGATGTTGTAGTCGTTGTTGTTGTTGGTGTTGTTGTTGTTCATTTGGATCATTTCCTCGATGAACATTCCTTTTCCTTCAAAGTTGTTTAAACTTTATATTTTAGTTATTAGCTCAAAATTCATGTTGAAATATGAGTGAAAATAAATTGTAAAATAACATTTACCTAAAATGTTAGAAGCCGATTAGTAGAGTTAAAAACAAATGCAAGTTTGCATTCAAAGTTATATAATTTTCCCAAATTCTACCATTTCAAACTTAAACTGAAACGCGCATTTTTTTAAATAGATTACCCATGATCAGAGTTTGAATATTTTCTCAAAAAATAAAATTTCCAATAACCTTTGGTCCATTTTCGAGTATTGTTGGTGATCAGGACCATCTAAATTAGTGTAGTCCTGTGGGTAATCGGGTTTTTGAAACCAGAGGAAGGCAGCCATGACACCAAGGAAGGAGGAAACGCAATGCATCATGAGGTAGGTGGGCTTGCTACTCTGCTGGCTTATGTACAACAGTCCAATGTAAGGTGAAAGTTCAATTCTTACAAATGGCAATCCTGTTTTCAAGTACATTACAAAAATTTTATCCCAATGAATTTAACAAAAGCTGTTGAAGGTATACCAAAGAGGAAGAGGATGGATGTGATGATGAGTTTGAAGATGGAGTCCAGTGTGACTTTCGAGACACACCTCAACCGTTCACTTTGCGTCAACAGCGCTTCAACTGCAAAACTTGCAGAAAATTCGAGAGCGGCCGTGAGCAGGATGAGGAAGACAGTGATGGAATGGTCGTGGTTGCAGCACGTCAGACATTTGACGTCATCCTCTTCAAACTCTAACTCTAGTATCGCGTGCATGATGCTGCTTAGAACGTACTGAAAGATGACCACCAGCAAACATCGATTGAAAACGTCCCAGAGTTTGTTCTTCAAAGTTATTTTATCTTCCAAAATTTTTTGACCTCCATTAGATTCTTTTGTTAAATCCTTAACGTTGTGTTTCGCTTCTTGATTTGCATTAATTGGACCAGTGGTTGGAGCTTCATAATTGGTCCTAATTGCATTAATGGGTGGAGCTTCGGGTGCAAAAACTTTAATGAATGGATCAATGAGAGTATTGTTGAGAAGGACCGGAGGACCGCAATTGGACCAATCATCGAAGGAGTCCACTATGTGGTAGAAGATAGCCGTCAGGAAGAATGACATCATGAACGGATTCAGGCCGGAAATTTTGTATATGATCGTCTGCAATTAATTCATACATTAACTGTTTATCGGCAAATAACATTTTTCAATGATGACGCCGCTTAAAACAAATTTTATGGAAGTAATTATAAAAATAATATAATATAAATTATCTTGATAATAATAATTTTTGTAAATAGAATTACCTCAACGTATGATATGAAGGAAACTTCGAAAGTAGCGACGATGGCATGCAAATATTTCAGCGACGGCTTCTTCTTACGACTGACGGTCTTTCTCAATGCAATACAACAACTGAGAACGAAGAGTTGGACGCAGACGATTCTGTAGAGCGTGTGCCATTTGGCTTCGTTACTCGAAATGAACATTGAAACTATTAAGCCCATGTTCAAATGCACGATAAACCTTTTTCAAGAAAATACATTTTCTTTGATAATTCCAGTTGTTATCTACTTATTTCTTAATCAATTACAAAATTTTCTTTGTCTAGATTAATGTTTCCCATTATTTTACGTGAGTGGGTATCTTAAAATTTACTCCAGCCGTTCCAGACGTAAGCCTAAATATCGATATACTTCTCGCGACGTAAAACAGTAAAATGTTATCGCGAAGCATGTTGTTTATTACTTTATATATTTAAAATAAGTGTGTTTCTTAATATATATTATTATGCCCATAATATGTAAACATGTGTGTTTACTTTATTTTATTTGTTTAAATAAACATCTGACGTCAACGTTGATAATTTAATAAAATTTATTCACTTTTACTAATATATATAATATATATCATATAAATAAATTCAACTATTCAGTAAAATTCATACAATATTGTGTATATGTGGTCTCCTTCCAACACATAGAAGATTTTTTTTCTCAGCTGTCCAAATTGGAATCCGTTACCTGCCGGTCTGAAGAATTTCAGCACCATAAGTTGAAGTAATCTCAAAAGATGTCTATAGAATCACTTATTCGACCTGCCATATAGCTCAGCGTAAAATTGAAGCCATCGAGAGAGTTCAGAAAAGGTCAACCAAATGGTAAAAGAGTGTTCTTATCTGAAATATGCAGACCGATTGAGGCATTTGAACATTCCTAAATTAAAATATAGAAGTTAACGAATTTGAAAAATTTCAAGTTATGCAGTGTAATATTTTATTGATGAATTGATTTATTCTATCTATACATTAATGCAAATTTTAAATCAATTATTAAATACTTTTTTGGCAAGTACGATTAGCGCTCCATAACATAGACAATATATTAAAACAATTTAAAAATATATTGTTCAGGTCTATGCTCCTATTTCTGAAAAGTCTTCCCCTATGAAGTCATGTAGCGAAAAATTATTTTTAATTTTTAAGAGTTAGGCGCTGAGTTCGAAACATCATTTCAAGGAAAATTATCACAATTTTAATTTATTTTTATTTAAAAGTTTTCGGAAAAAGACGACTTCAAACTCGTCAAAGAATTTAAATTTTGTGATATCCTGGCTCTTCTCAGTTCACAGTACCAGAATCCATAGAGATAGATAGAGATTATCAACTGACTTACCTGTCTTTATTTTACGATAGATAATTTTTATTTACCGGTACTGGTACGTAGTTGGAATCTTCTGGTCGATTGAATTAAGGATTAGTGGTTGTTGGCTTGTTGCTTGTCCTTGGAAGATTATTAATGGGAAATTTTACTGGGGGGAGAGACACTATTTTTTCGATTTAAATTTTTAAAAAGTTCCGTTTGTTATTTTCTTGGCTAGTGTCTTCTCTTCACATTAACAAAATAATGGCAGCCAACCATATCACGAAAATACCATCTTTCAAGCAGACGGCATCAGATAATCATCAAAATGCCAACAACAACAACAGCAGTGAACAAAAGAAGCCGAGCAAAGTATGTGTATGTAATTAATAAATGACATTATTAATGTATGATATGATGTGATTTTATATTAATTTACAATTTATGAAATGACTGTATTGTATTATATGTTGTATTTTAAATCTTAACTTAAATCTTATTTATTTCTAGTTTGTATTTTACTTCAAAATTTTTTTAATTCTAATATCTGTTATTTATTACCGTTGAATTAAACATTGAAATTGAAAAGTATTAATGCGGAGAGGAGCATAGAACTATGTATTAACTGTTCATGACATGATCAATTGGATAACAAAACAGGCTGATTCTAATTTAATTTCCAGGTACATAAATCAGAAAGTCAAAAACCATCTTTTCTTCATTCTGAAGATGTCGCCAATGTCAACAAATATCACCTAATTAAAACAATAGGGAAAGGTAACTTTGCCAAAGTGAAGCTAGCAAAGCACCTTCCAACTGGACAGGAGGTTTGCTACTTACATAAACTTCATTGAATTTATAAAAAAATCTAGTTAAAAGTTATAGGTACAAGGTGCCAGTATAAAAATAGGTGATATGCAATAAGTGTATTGATTTATATTATATTTTATTTTATTTATAGAATATTAATATATTCTAAATATTCTTTATCTCATAAATATTTATAAAACTATTTTTAAATTTACAAATTCGCTATTATATTTTTTTCAAATTAGTGTGTTTTGTGTTTTTGAATACTATTTTTTATTGTATCTTCTTGATCGACTGTGAATTATAACATTTATTCCATATTTAATCAATCTAAACTTAATATTTTTTTCATTCCAGTTTTGGCATAGTAGAATAGACAAAAAATTCATTTTTCACTAATTCATTATATTTATTTGTTGTTTTATTAAAATCCTGGTTAATATAACATCAATGATGATTTTATAATAATTTAATGTGCTTGTAGCAAAGTATCCATTGTTTCTAAAGGCTCTAGAAATGATATTTTTCTCACATCAGTGGGAGAAGCTGGAAATAAAAAAGTAGATTTCGTAAAAAATCTTTTGTACATATTTTTATTCAGTTTATTATTCTTCTCAGTAATATCCTTATTAATTATTAATTAATTAAATTTTTGGTATTCAGTTTATATTTGAAAAATATTTTGTAAGAACTTTATGTTAATGTTTTTATGGAATATAACATTATGGATTCTAAGATAAACATTTACTGTAATTTTTGTTTAAACTAATAAGCATAGAATAAACAGAACAATAATAATACAATCACATCATTCATAATGTGTGGTAGTAGTGGTGAGTGTGAGTGAGTTTGTGTGTGTATATGAGCGTGTGTGTTAGTGTGCCTAAATGATTGAAGCTATGAATGAATGAAGAATTGATTTAGCTGCTTTTGAATATAACTATTATACATTTGCTCTGACAACAGCAACACATGGTAGTAGTAGTAGTTATAATAATAATAATAAGAATAATTGTTTTTCTTCTTTTTATTATTATCACTATGAAAAATCATAAAAAATTCTGTTACTCAATTGGCAGAATTTTCTATAGTTAACTAAAGAGACTATATTGATAAATGTAGATGATCCAAAGCTCTCAATTTATTTTATTATAATTTTTAATGCTACTGTTTGTATTTGACTATGTGTTTATGTGTATTTGTACACATATATATGTATGTATGCATGCATGTATGTAGGTATCTGTGTTTGTACATAGGTATGTGTGTATGTATCTATGTATTAAAACCATTTATATTGTATGTATAGATCTATAATATATGCAATGTCTTCAAATATGTATTGATATGTTTAAATAGTCTATGAACTTATATACTTGCATGCAAACTATGCATTTGCATTACTGCTCACAGATGTGCATTCTTCTGTACACAAAAAACAAATATTCTCAATAAACATGTTTTTATATTTTCTCTTACTTTTCCTCAATATCTCTCTTTATATTTTTGCCAATCAAGTTTATTTCACTAGTTTTCTTTTTCACCATAATTGATAGCACAAAGATGTGTGTGTGTGTGTGTGTGTGTGTGTGTGTGGATATATTTTCGTTAGTAGTCGGGTTATGATATCAATAAATTCATAGATATCTATTGTTTTTTTTATTGAATTCTAATAAAAATTGTAATTTGAGTTTCGTCCCATTTAAAAAAAATGAATTAGTTGATTTATTTTTGAAGTAAAAAGGCATGATTTTTTCTTTCGAGGGGAATGGGGGGGTGGTATTTTAACAATGTTTGCTTCTGAAATGTTTGTTGTGTGTTATTTATTGTAAGCTATATATAATTTTCTATTGGTTATCATTTTTTAATATTTGTTTAAAAATTAATCTATTCTTCAGTTTACCTTGTCTGTTTACTAATTACATCTCTAGTTAATATCCATTTGCTCTTTACACTTACTTCATACTTGAAGTAATTATCATTCAAACAAATCCTTTCATTTATATTCATGAGTCTTTCTGTGTGTAAAATAATCTTTGAATGGATGACCACCACACACGCACGCACACGCACGCACACAAACTCGCAAACATTTTGACAAGTAATTTGTCCATTAAATAAAAAAGGCATACTTCAAATCATTTCCTCCTTATAACATGATAAAGTCATCTTATCTTATCTATTCCACTATTTAGCAAGGCCAAACATTATGTATGATGCTCTTAACTTAGCTTTATTTGTATGCATGCACATCTCATCAGCTTTTCTTCAATGTTCATTGTTATTGGGCAATGTCATTATCTTATAATTAATTTTAACACATTCAATGGCAACAGATTACAACTTCATCTTCAAAGTTAGTGCTTAAACAAATCATTTGATCATCTTTTTGTTATTGTGATACTTTTAATCTTGATTTAATATTTTTCTTACTTTTGATGTGCATCATCTAATTGGAATATTTGTTGCTTCTATCGAGAATTTTTTTTAGAATTTCTTCAATTCATTTTCAAGTCATGTCAATTATTCAATGGAGATGAAAATGTTTTTCATGTCTCATATAGTGATGATTGACTGACTGTTTTTTCATTGCTATGTTGTAACAAGTAGCAGAAATGTTGTAGAAATGTAAAGCAGATGCTATTGGTACTGTTTAAAATAACGCAGCTGTTTATGTAGTTTATTTTAGAATAAAATCTTTACTAGTAAGGTACATATATCAATATTTTGTCAGCTGGTGTTTCATGATGCATTAATAATATATAATAATGTAATTATTTCAGAACCTGCTACTTAATCAGAGCTGTCTGTACATATTTTTAATTACAAAATAAAGAATACCCATCACCAAAATTTCTAACAAGTACCTGGTGTTTTTTGTAATTTAATGTTACGCTTATCTTTCTATTTTTGTTATGTTCAATATTTTTAAATAGCAGAAATTTACATTTAGTGATTTTACAAGATTTAAAACAATTTGAATTTAAAGAATAACAAGCAGTTCCGCAGAAATTGTTAATATGTGGTTTTCATAATTGAATTGGTTGGATCAACAATATCTTAGCACCTTATTCTTATCACTTTTCAAAGATAACTAGGCAGTCATTGAAAAAGAATGTTGACTGATGCAAGAATATTTTTCTACAATAGGAATGGATAAACTGGAAGCTGATGCTTTTTTCATGATAATGCTTAAGATGTGTGGTTGAAATGCTCACAATTCAGATGAACTTGATTACAACAATTGTTGTACACTATGTGTGTTGCTTGTTAGTTCTTATTATTTGCTGTTAAGCTTACAGCAAGGACTGTAATTTAATTTATTTTACTTATTAATTGAACTGAGAAATTATTCTTTAAAGTTGAGAACTTGTGTGTTGCATTTTTTCTCATTCTAACCGTTGGCACTGTTTCTTGCTTTGACTGCGTTCTTCCATTTAAAGAAGACTTCTTCCTCGATCAGATTTGTTATATTTCTAATAAGACAAATGAAACATGTTTGATTATAATTATAAATAATGTAAAACATTTTGAAAATGTTGTAAAATATTTTAGAAACGTTGTAAAATATTTTGGTTATGTTGTTAAATTTCTTGGATAAGTTGTATTATTTCTCGTAAGACCTTCATTTCTTATTTATATGTATACATGTGTATGTTTTTGAATTTTATATGGATCTGTGTGAATATGTATCAAATATAAGAATCATGTTTTTAAATTCATGATGTTGTTAAGGTTTAATAATTTAAAATTCATGTGTAAATTTTGCATGTAAAATGTTAATAAATAAAAAGAAAATGTTATGCTATGTTAGGACAACTTTTAGATTTACTAATATTACCTCAAGCACTACTTTTCCACTAGTTAATTACTGCTACTGCTATTATTTTTCACAATTCTTTTTTCATATAAATGGCAGCTTCTACTTGTTGTTTGAAAATGCACAAAGCAGCTAAGACTAACAACATATTATTTATGATAATTACGGAGCAATTAAAAGTGTTGTATCTATTTTCATTCATCTTGAGTACATCATAACTTTTTCCCTAACAAAACTTGCCATAAATTATTTGTATTTGTTCCCTTTTCAATGTATAATTGCAATTCCTGAATTAATCCATTGACATTTGCTATTAGATCATTTGATATTATCTTATGGACTGTCGTTTGAATAATACTGACCTAAAAAAAAATAACATGGAATTAAGATTATCTTATTGTGCTACTCTGTTTCTCATTTCTCATTTAAATAATTTTGTTGTGAAACTAGGCTCATAAAATGCACTCACTGCTAAATTATCTAACTACTGACATTGAACAACTAGGTTGATGATCGTTAATTTACAGTCAACGTTTATCATTAGGTTTGCGGCTAAGAATCTGATTAAAAATTTCAGAATACCACATAATTTAATTATATGTTTCTAATGTTAAAGCTCCTGCAGTCTCCCTTAAAAACTCCAGTTGTTGCAACTTTGCTTTTTCTAATGCTGCTCTCCAGTTTAATTTAGTTTTAACAATTTGTAATAACTATTTTGTAATAATAGTAAAATACTAGTAGCCAATAACTAGATCATAAGTGTATTTTGTTTTAATTTTATTTAAATAATTTTGTTTATACATTTGTACCTAATCTAATATTTTAATTCTGGTGCTGTTTATGATGATAAGCTGTTGAACTTGAATGTTGGAGCAGGAATTTCATGTATGTTTGGGCTTCTCTATGGATTCTAAATTAATCATTGAGCATATGTCTTTATATAGAAACTATCTCATTTTTGCATAATTCTTACATTTGTATACACACAATTTACTTATTTATATCTTAGTATTTGTTTATTTGCTGTCAGGTGAACAACTTGATAAAGTTATTGACACTACACACAACTTTCTTTTGCTCTTTATAAATATTGTTAGAACAGTGGACCTACTATTGATGTGTTCCTGGGTTGCATGTTAGACAGACGTTTTGTTTTGGATTAATATTTTTGTGCTCTGTAATGATCTGGTTTTCAGTACAATGAATATGCAATTAACCCGGATTGCTTTGACCGCGCCTATGTTGTTTGTTCCCTCCTTAGTTAGCTAGTATTTATGTTTTATAACATTTTTTTTATTGTCGCACACTTTGTTAATATCGTTATCATCATTATTCTTATTCTTGTTGTTAACGTTGTTGTCGTTGTCAAGGTTATTATTATTCTTATTATGTTATTATTTTTACTGTTGTTACGTTATTCTGTTCATTTTTTCAAAGTGGAAATGTCAATAAAAACAATCAATAGACCGTTGTATTAGTTCCTATTAAGCCAATGAATGCTGCTCCGCTCTCCCTTGGCTTATTGCTACTACTACTACTACTACTGCTGCTGCTGCTGCTGCTACTGTTGCTGCTACTAAAGTTACTATTAACATTTTAAAAGTTTTTATTAATATTTAATTTTATTGTTTATAAATTTTTAAAATTAATCATCTTGTGTTGCTTGTTGCTGGATCAAACATCATTCAGCTAATAATCCCTAGAACACTTAGTATAATTAAAGTAAAATAATAAAGATTATAGTAAAAATTATTTTTATTTTTACTATTATTACGGTAATTATGTCTGTAATTATCAGAGATGTCTGTAATTATTAGATCTGTAGTTAGGCAGCTTATGAGTTTTTTTGAGCTTAACTGTTTTATTTAATTTGTGTCAAGAAGAATATCTAAAAAGGTAGTAAAAACCATAATAGGTAGCTAGATTGTAATGAAAATTGGTTTCAGCAATACTGCCCTGGATGCTTTAAATCAATCAATCAATCAAAATTTTAATTTTAATAATAATTGAACTGCCATCCATCATTCTTTTTGAATCGGAGAGATCGGTCCGTTTCTTACTGCAAGCTTGCACTCATGATTTCTCTAATGGAGGAGAATATTACTTTAAAATTTCCTGCAAACGAATGAGATCAAAAGAGGTTCAGGTGATTCCATGGATCATCAGTGACAGCAATTATGTGAAGAGTCCATCACAACTGTTGGAACCTCAAAAAACAGTCTTTGTGGGAGCTCTGCATGGAATGCTGAACGCCGAAGGACTTGCTCATATTCTGAATGATTTGTTTGGGAACGTTGTCTAAGCGGGCATTGATACGGACAAGCACAAATATTCAATCGGTTCCGGAAGAGTAACTTTCAGTTTTCACAAATCTTACGTGAAAGCCGTCACCGCTGCTTTTGTGGAAATAAAAACTGCCAAATTCACTAAGAAGATCCAGATTGATCCCTATTTGGAAGAGTCCCAATGCAACGTGTGTCAGAAGGAGCATGGTGTGTATTTCTGCAGAGACTTCAACTGTTTCCTCTATTATTGCAGAAGCTGCTGGCAAACGTACCACTCATCTGATAATTTCAAGGTTTTGTCAAAGATGCAGGTTGTTGTTATAGAAACAAATTTTGTCAAAAGATTTGGTTGTGCAAGATAGACAAAGGCTTTGATAGTTAGTTGTACTCATGAATGTGTACATTTATTTTCTGGATTACTTTTTAGGTAATCTTCGTAAGAATGATCATTATTTACATTTTTTTATTCCTGAACAATAATTGGTAATAATATTTTTTGCATAGAAATTGTCGTAATAACATGATAGATCATTTGTAATTGCCGTGTAAATCAGCAGAGATTTCTAATTAGTTGGAGAAAAATAAGCTCTAGGATGGTCATTGATCTCTCGTCTTTCTGTTTTGCTACCAGCTTCTTTTATCTTCAGACATTCCTAACTCTTTCCTAATTTTTTTTGTATGTACATAACTCATTTAATTGCTTTTTTGAGTTTTTTTTACTTAACACAGTTTTTCACAAAACAGCACTGTATATACCTTTTTATTGCAAACACGCGTGCACACACACACACACGTTCATTTATTTATACATATAATTATCAACAATGTTTGACATGTTTCTCCATGTTTTTATGATGACATATATTTTTCCACTATCATTCATCATCTGTATATTCATCATCTATATTCATCATCTGTTTGCCATCCATTTAATCTGCTATTGATTAATTTATCCATTTTTTCCCTTTTATTTATAAGACTTATATATATAAGGCACACACGTACATATTCACAAATGTGTACATATATTCATCTATAGTGTATATATATGTACACACACACACACACACACATATATATATATATATATATATATATATATATATATATATATATATAACGTGTTTTTGTATGTATGTATGTGTGTGTCTGTGTGTGTGTGTGTGTGTGTGTGTGTGTGTGTGTGTGTGTGTGTGTGTGTGTGTGGAGTGTTACTATAACTAATTTTATTTTTATTATCATGGATAACTAGTCCAAAATGTGCACTTTGGCTATGCTAGGAGAATAATAAAATCATCACATCTTCATCTTCTTCATCTTCTTCGTCACCATCTTCATCTTCTTCATCACCATCTTCAGCCTGATCTTTATTTTTATGGTTTTTAAAGTTTAAGATTTTTAACATTTTATCATTCTTGTTACTGGAATATAACAAAAAGTTAAATTAATAAAATACTTTTCAAAATTTAAATTAATTATTTATATTACTGAAATTCGATGTTGTTAAATTTATTCTGTGCCTATTGATTAATTAGTTCATTCATTCATTCATTTATTCATTCATTCATTCATTCATTCATTCATTCATTCATTCATTCATATATATTCGTACATATAACCATTCGTTTATTTTTTGATTTCAATGCGTTTTGTACATTCTTCCATTCATTCTGTCAATCATTCTCGAACAACGTTTTGTTCTGCGTGCATTTAATGCTTAACATCGATTGTGTATTGATATTTTGTAGGTGTCTACCCACCTACCTACCTACTGTGCACCATAAGCAAGGGGATTGATTGATAGATTGATTAAATCAGTAAATAAATGAAACAGTCAAACTAGTTAAAAACACGTGAGTGTGTGTGTGGTGTGGGTTTGTGTATCCAACAACAAACAAGTTCATTTTTACACATAAGCATTGAAGTCTTCATTTCATATGAAGCGTAAGCAAAGAATTTGAAACTTTTAAATTTTTTCTTCTGTTATAAACGTTGGTTGGGGCAGATATCTTAATTGAGGCCAGTTTAAGTACCAGAGTTTCGAGAATAAAGTGACGAACGAGCTGGCTGATAGATTGATGGATTGATTGATTGATTGAACGAATGAATGGTCAGACGGGTTGATGGATGGTTGTTCGGATAAATAAGTGATTAAACTGAACAGATGTTTGTTGATTGAATGGTAAAATATTTAAATAAACAGGTGATAATGATTGGAAGGTGTTCAGCTTTTACATGAAATAAGGGTAGTGGATTGATATGTGAAAGATCGCCATTCATTCACCATTCTTTTTTTATTCATTCGTTTTTATATTGATTTATTCATTCTTTCATTTGGAGACTAGTTCTAGGAATGACTAAGGGTCACTAACAATTACCAGCACTTGCTCACACATAAATTGGCTGCTATCCTGCTTACTGATGTAGTACACATAAATTGTGCAATGTATATATGATAGGAACACAATACGTATGTGTGTGTGTGTTAGTTTGTGTTTGTATTTGTGTACATGTATGTGTATGTGTGGGCAAGAATGTGGTTTTTGTTTGTCTGACCGCTTAGTGTTTTACATGTGTATGTTCTTTATATTATAAGTACGTACGTATGTCCTCAGACGCGTCTGTCTACATCTATACACGCAGGCATGTATGTTTTTGTTGATATGTAGGTAGGGCAGGCATTTGTTTTTGTTGTTGCTCGATGGAACTGGTGTAAGGTCGTTTATAACAGTGTCAGAATGAATACCTACTACATCATACCTGCAAATGCAATCACTGAACAGGCTTGGATTATATATACAAACGCATAAGCTATGTAGACTAAAATAGAAACAAAGGTATCTTCATTTTTGTATGTTTGCGGCTCAATATGATGGTGAATATGAACGAACATAAGTACGTAAAGCGTGGTTGTATGTTTTTATGTTTGTTTGTTTGCGTGCGAATTTGTTGTTTTGTACGGTGTATTTGTTTGTTGATGTTCACAAGTGTGTTCTGAACATATGCACACTATACACATCTTATGTTTGCATATTAATACGTTTTCTCGTTTGTACACTTACAATTTATCCTTCATGTTAGATTAGATTTCTTCCATCAACACACACGCACACGTACACACACACACACACACAAACACACACACACACACGTTATGTTTGATTGTAAACAGATCTTCAGTAATGTGTGTGTATGTAATGTGTTTATTATAAAATTTCTCCAATCTATTCTACTACTACTACCTACCATTAAATACTATTGCCAATACTTTCACTACTAATACTGTTTAAAATACTTACTCTTATTGGCAGATGACTGTTTACCTAACTTTAGATTTCTGTGAATGCTACACAAACTTATCAGCTGAATAATGTTTGCATTGTTTACAAAACCGTTTAAGTAATGAATCAGCGACAACATTTTTTTCATTAATTAATTAATTGATTTCATTATTTATAATAAGAACCCTTTTATTTTCAAAGTCAGGGTAACAAATGATGAAATGTTAAAATGATGAAATGTCAATAAAAATAATAATAATAAGAAATGATAATTTTTTTTTACTCTTTTATTAGGTTGCAATTAAAATCATTGATAAGACCCAACTGAACAGTGTCAGCCTACAAAAGGTTACAAACTTATTTTTATATTTTTATTGTTTTTGTTATTGCTGTTGTTGTTCGTTTCAGTTGTTGTTGTTCGTTTCATTTACTGTTGTTATTTTTTACTTTTCAATAACAATTTTTTTTTATTTATATTTCCTTTCATTTCCCTTTTAAAGTCAATTACAAAAGAATCATGTACCAGCAATGCACCAACATTTTTATTTGTTTTTTATTTCTTCATTCACTGTTTTTCATTTATGATCTCATTCATTCATTCATTCATTCATTCATTCATTCATTCATTCATTCATTCATTCATTCATTCATTCATTCATTCATTTATTCATTCATTTATTCATTCATTTATTCATTTATTCATTCATTCATTCATTTATTCATTTATTCATTTATTCATTTATTCATTTATTCATTTATTCATTTATTCATTTATTCATTTATTCATTTATTCATTTATTCATTCATTCATTGGCTTGTTCTTTCACTTTTCCCATTCGCTCTGAGCACCTGTGTGAGTATATTCTTTCTTGCCCCTACTCTACTTGCACAAATGAGTAAAAATTTAGACTTCAATGTTTGCTTATGTGTTGTACTTTGTTGTATTATGCGTATTAATACAATAGTTTATACATTGTATGTGTGATGTACGTGTATGTGTGAGCTTATATGTGCATGATGCAATGTCAATGTACTTGAATATACACAAATGTTGTTGTTGTTGTTGTTATTTCTACGTTAATTAGGTTCTTTAATTGATTTATTTATGTTTGTTGTAGTTATATGTTAATTATGTTCTTCTTTAATTGATTTATGTTTGTTGTATTTAATTTGTTGCAAGTATGCTGAAGATGCAAATAAATAAATGGCTGGAAAAAGCGGAGCCTTCAAAGAGAGTTTTCTATAATTGAAAGTCACCCTTAGATCCGAGATATCATTGATGAAGTGCTCTTTATCAAATGGAAAATCACGATTTACAATGAACCCTGCTTCAGAATTTTTTTGACTTTTCATGGAGGATTTGTTTTGAAAAAAACTTTATTTGGCTGATGTTTATGGGATGTTGATCTTCCTTAGCTGAAACTGTCCATTTTTTTTACATGTTGATTGCCTTGTTTGTCAGACGACTGAATTAAACAGTGTCAATGTCTAATAACTCTATTTACTCTGACACCTGTCGACGTCTATGGAGGTTGATTGGGATGATGTATGTCTCGTGAATAAATGTTTCATCTATCTATGATTTTATAAAATATTGATGCGTTTACACGCACTTCACATATTCTCTCACACGTTTGATCATACATGTGCAGTGCATACACAATCACACACATACATGCAAACACGTACAAAGGCGCGTGCACACACACACACATACACATATATTTAGATCGGTGACCACTGTCTAATGTTTCATATTATATATTCGCACTATTTACTTAATTATCTCTTGCATATATGTTATGGTTTTTCAAAATAAATTTGCATTACCAGTTGGATATCATAGATCAAATATTTGTGAATCAATTGGCTATAAATAAATGATACACGGATATGCTAATGATAAAAACAATGAGGATAATAGCAATTAGGGTGCTGATGATGAAAATGATAATGTTGATAATAATGATATGGTGGTGGTTAAAGAAGTTAATCCTTTTAATGCTTTTTGGCGGTTATAGTTGTGGTGATTATGACGTGATGACCACGTCTGGATGTGATGATGTCGACGATGATGTTGTTTTTGTTGTATGTTAAAAATTTTTAATTCTTTTTCCACATTTTTTTGATAGTATTAAGCGATCAGCATTCAAGTATGTACTTGAGATTAAAACTATTTCGCTACCACATTTTTACTACTACTACCACTATTGCTACCACTACTACTATTACTACCACTACTACATCTACTACTACTTTTATCACTAGTAATTTACTGCTAGTAATATTATTCTATTCTATTATTACTACTAATATTAACAAAACTATAACTTTTTATATTTTCTACTGTTATTCAACTCTGACGCACGCAGGACTGCTTACATATCATTTTGCTTATGCTTTTTTTTGAGAAACATTTTGTTTGTAATTAGCGCTATACAAATGTTCGAATAATAATTTTAATTTTGAGACCTTCATGTCAGGAAGATCGTACTAGCGACACTACACACATACACATCACGTGTGCACGCGCAAGAACTGCATCATATACACTCCAGCTGCATGTTGGTAGCCACTGAGTTCCGGACAGACAGTGTTCGGCCATCGCTCAACTGAACTGCACTAGGCAGAGGCACTTCTACCGAGCCGACTGAGCTAATTCGTCCAACTTTTATTACCCCGCTGTTTTTGTTCCTGCTACTAAATTAATGCCTCTATAATTACTAATACAAAAATGCGCAATTACTAATAATCTAATCAATCACACCCATTACTACTCAGGAGTATTTACTGTTTACATAACTCTGCAAAAGTACATGTGAACGGCAGACGACAGATATTTTTGTGCTGCATAAATTGAGTGCAGATCTGAGGAAATAATATACAACATGAGGTGGTGCAAATTGCTTATCCGCTAAGCAACATGCAACTAAAATAAACACGTCAGCAACAACAACAGTAACAATAATAGCCAAAAACGATGACAATAAAGTTTATAACCACGTTAACAAAAATATCAGCAGCTTTGAATAAATAAATTTATTCATTCATTGAATAAAATTAGGCATACAGTAACAGCAAGCAGCAACAACTAAAGAAACTAAAAAAAACAAAACAGCCAACAACACAACAACAACATCATCCACATCAAAGATTGTAGTTCTTAATTAGTTATATTTAAACGACAATTTGAACTGTGAAAAGGTCATGGTATAACAATAGGATTCAACATCACGCTGGTAATGATGGTGTTGATGACGAAAAAGATGGTGACGAGATGGTGGTGATTAAGTTTATGATATTTATAATGGTGATAACGATGATGGTGGAGACATTATAATAAATGATGGTATTGATGATGACATTGCACACACACAAACACACACACAAACGCACATACACACATACATACGTATTTACGTTACATACATATATACTAGGTATTGATGATCATGATGATGGTTGTGATGATGATCATGATGGTGGTGGTGGTGATGATGATGATGATAATGATGATGACGATGATGATGATGATGATGGCGATGATGATGACACTGAATCTCCTTGGAACCTACATCACAAATCACAAAAAAAATCTAAAGAAATTTTTTTGTTTTATGGCTGTTGAGTTTACAATATAAATCTCATACCCTACTCACTCACTCTCACACTTATTCATTCGTTCGTTCATACATTCGTTTGTTCGTTCATCCATTCATCCATCTACGCACACACAAACAAAACACAGATAACATGTTACAACATTTGTTTACACATAAACATCACCAAACCAGTTACCAATTTTGCTATGGTTTTGAGTAACGCATCTCTGTAAATTGACAGAAAGTAAATTGATATTTGAGAATAGATAAATTTAATAAATTAAATTAAATTAATAAATTAATTTAATTAATTAATTGAATGTTTTGCAACCTTGTTACCTTGAGACATGTTTTTTTTATTTTGTTTGGTGATTTTTGGTATGAGGACCTTGTATTTATTATATATATATATATATATATATATATATACATTATATACAATGCAGTTATTATTATTTTACTGTTGTTGTCTTATGTTGTTGTCTCTTGTGTATAATTTATGGATAAATAAAATGACTTTAGGCATGTGTTAGATCAGTCTGAGCTGTTTGAATCTGAGAACATCATCATCATCATTATATCATTTTCATCATTTTAATTATCATTGCAAATCATTCATCATCATGTTAATTATGAAGGCAAATCATTCATCATCATCGTAATTATCAATGTATTTCATTCATCATCATCGTTGTTATTTTCATTTGTATCAGCAACAACATCTTCTTTTTCTTCTTCCTCTTCTTCTTCTTCTTCCTCATCATCATCTTCATCATTCTTTTTCTTCTTCTTCATCATCATCATTTTTATTCCCATCGTCATTACTTCAAATTAAATCTTTGCCATTTTTTTTGTTTACATTGAAAACTGGAGCAACATATTCCAACCAAGTTGACATTTATAAACATGCTACATTCATTACATTCACACCACTGCACTGGTGTTGTTTGTTTATTCTTTTGTTGTTGTTGTCCTGTTTGTGTCGGTTTATTGTTGCATGTTAACATATACATATATGTGCTTCTCTTTATGTGTGCGTGTATGTGTGAGTGTGTGCTTGTGTTTTTTTTTTTATAGATTTTCATTGGTATTTTGGTCTGAGTGTATGATTGTGTTCTTTTAAGTGTATGTCTCAATTTCTGTGTTTGACTTAAATATGCATTTGCAATGTCATTCAATTTTTTTCGTTTAAAAATATTTAGTTTCTAGTGAATAAATTTTCATCTCATGTCATTTATACTCATCAAAGGATATTATTCATACCAGTCAGCATCAGGCCAAAATACAAACTGTAAAATGAGAGTTGTACATCCATTGAAACACAAACATTCTCATATCAGTTACAGAAGTTGTTATCAATCAATACATAACAACTGCAAGCCATACCAGAAGCTTTCTTCAATACATTGCCAGACAAAATAATTTGTTATACTTAGGTAATCATAACTACACTATCAAACACTTCTCATATCAACAACAACGTGAACATTTAATTTGAGAGATGGCAAGTGCATATATTGAAGGTGTTTTTATTAGTTCGTTCTTTTTTTGTGTGTGTTTGTTTGTTTGGTCAATTTGTTTACTTACTTTATTTATTTGATTTAAATTTCAATCACGGGTTCGCTTTAAGAATAATGTTTGGAACATTACAATCGATTACAATACACCGGAGGTTAAAAATGTACTACTATTCACAGCAAAAAAAACTTCAATTTATACGCCTGTTCTTACAAAAATTTATGTCCTTGCTCTGTTATGTTTTACTGTGTAGCAAGCTTATTCTAAATGAATGTTTCGGAATGTGTGTTTTTCCATGTTTCACATATATCTCTTTCTTGGAATGTTTAATCTTAAAATTAACATAATTTCTTATGGAACTATTTTAAAACTTTGTATTAATTTAAAGATAAATGTGCAACTCTTCAAAATTATTATAGCCATCCATTTCAGAATAACAAAAATATCTACTATATATTAATTTGTTGTTATAATCTATTCACATGTTTCATTAAATTGCCAGGGTTTGTACTTCAAACTTGTTTTTAAATGTTATACTGTAAAAAGTTCACATATTTTTATGTTTTTAGACTGTGTATGAGAGTTAGTGTACGTGTGTGTGTACGTGCGTGTTCGTGCGTGTGTTGTGTGTATTAAAGAATGTCTTAATTTATTTGTAACAATTTTCTTTTACACATTATCCAGTTAAGAAGAGAAGTTAAAATAATGAAGATGTTAGACCATCCCAACATAGGTATTGTTGCTGATGTATAGTTGTAATTATTGCTATTGTTTTGCCGGTTTTTTTTCTTGTTCTTTGTTGTAATGGTGTCATTGTTGTTGTTGTTGTTGTTGTTGTTATCCTTATTGTTGTTTGTTTTTGTTGCTGTTGTTATTTGTTGTTGAGATAGTTGCTTTGTTATTATTAATTACCCTTTACTACAAACACAGAGTTATCAACTACTAAAATACTAGCACCATTAGCATTGTTATTGTATTTTCACTTACTTTTTTATTGCCCTTTTATTTATCGTTTTTAAATTCTGTTAATGATTGTGGAGGTTGTTTTGTCTTTGTGCTATGTAATTAGTAGTTGTTGTAATAATGATCATAGTAGTCTTAGTATTGATAGTAGTTTAGTTGTAGCAGCAGTAATAGAGTTTGATATTATCAATACATGCATGTACTTGTTTGTATTAGCTTTGGTTAGATTTAGTTGATGCGAAAATAATGTTGGTTTTGAGTTACTTAAAATTTGGACACAAAGTTTTTAAATAATATCTTTGGATATACTGAAGATAATATATAATTGGGAAGGTTATTTATTTGTCCATCTAGTTTATAATAAATGTTTAGTTGAACATTCCATTTTGTTTTTGAGCGGCGTTTGAAAATGTTGTCAAAGTCTGATTTTTGAATATATAAGATATATTATTTGAAGATAATATATAATTGGGAAGGTTATTTATTTGTCCATCTAGTTTATAATAAATGTTTAGTTGAACATTCCATTTTGTTTTTGAGCGGCGTTTGAAAATGTTGTCAAAGTCTGATTTTTGAATATATAAGATATATTATTTGAAGATAATATATAATTGGGAAGGTTATTTATTTGTCCATCTAGTTTATAATAAATGTTTAGTTGAACATTCCATTTTGTTTTTGAGCGGCGTTTGAAAATGTTGTCAAAGTCTGATTTTTGAATTATTTTGCTTCATGAGTTCAAACTCGGGCATATAACGCGGCTGATGTAGCTGGTAAGTAATATCGTGGAAGCATGCGGGGAAGTCGGTGCATCTGAGCGTAGGACACAAAAGTGGTTAAAAAATTATTTACTGGCGATATGAGCCATCGGAATGAAGAGGGGTCGATTGATGATGATGAACTGAAGGATGTTGCTGAGGCCTAACCCCGCCAAAACCTTTTGAAAAGTTGCAAGAACTCAAGCTGGCCCACACAACTGTAGTTCGTTGTTTGAAACGAGTTGGTGAGATCAAGAAACTTGATAAAAAAAATGCCACATGAGTTGAACCAAAATCAGAAACTTATTTTGCTCGGTGAAAACCATCCGCTTCCTAAACGGATTGTGATCTGTGATGAATGAATGAATGAATGAATGAATGAATGAATGAATGAATAAATGAATGAATGAATGAATGAAGTAATTAGAGACCAGTCAAAGCATGTAAATAAATGAGGGTAATGAAAATGAGTTAAACAGATTAAGTTAATTAAATGTAAATTACGATCATGCTAATGATGCAGTTGTTATACAACAATTATATAATCATTTTAATATTTGCCGAATATTTAATTTATTAACTTCAATTAATGATATCGAAATAATAATTATCATTGTTATCATAATTTTCATGTTAAATAAACTTCATACAATGCAGTTAAACTTTATGAAGTAATTGAAACGGAGAGAACACTAAACCTGGTTATGGAATATGCAAGCAGAGGTTTGTTATTATTTATTATTTATTTATTATTACTTTTATTATTATTATTATTTTGTTATTATTATTACTATTATTATTATTTTTGCTATAATTTTGTTAATCTTCATAAAAAATTATAATTTTCAACACAATTAGGAGAGCTATTTGATTACTTGGTAGCCAACGGGAGAATGAAGGAAAGAGATGCCAGGGTTACATTCAGACAGGTTGGTTGTTTAAATTTGCTTGTTGTGTGTGCTATTCCTTTGTAGCGTCGCTACTACTACTACTTCTACTACTACTACTACTGCTGCTGCTACTGCTGCTGCTGCTACTACTACTACAACGCTTCTTGTATTACCAATGCCTTGAGTTTAATAAAGACCTTGATAAAAATGTTGACTGAGGTTTTATGAAACGTTAATGTTAATGATGAATAGTTGATATGATGCTGCTGACGATGACGATGGTGAAGATGAAGATTATGATGATGGTGATGATGA
>NW_008704865.1:609249-643330 GCF_000326865.2 Helobdella robusta
AATTATGGTGATGCTGATGATTAATAATGATGATAACGCGGTTATGATAGCAGATTATGATAGCATTGATTGTGATGTTAATGATGATGAAGATGACGATAGTGGTGATAATGGGTATTGTATTTATTTATAGACTATTAATTGTGGGATGTATTTTTCTTTATAAAAACTCAATGTCTAATATTGAAGTATAATTAAGATAAAACAAGGCCTCGTTGATGATGACGACGATGAATGTGATGATGACGACGATGAATGTGATGATGATGATTGTGTGATAGTAAAACAATCCAAGGTTTATAAAAAAAAAGGAATGATGATTTGTGGCAACAATGATAATAACGGTAATGAGTAATAAATTGTTGTTGCCTTCATTTGTGTTAATGTTATGCTTGATACGTGTATGCGTGTGCATGTGCGTGCGTGATCTGTAGTTTGGGGTTTTAGTAAGACATGTGGAATATTCTTTGAAAATTTTTCACTAGTGTGTGAACAAACGAACGAACAATGAATGAACAAACGAATGAACGCATATTAATTCTCGCTATTTACAGATCATATCAGCTGTTCAATATTGCCACCAGAAACACATTCTCCATAGGGATCTTAAGGTTTGTCTAAAAACGTTTCACTCATTTATTTTATTTAACCGTTTTTCATTCATTCATTCATTCATTCATTCATTCATTCATTCATTTATTCATTCGTTCATTCATTCATTCGTCTATTCATCTGTTTATTTATCCATGCATTCAAATAATTCGTTTTCTTATTACTTTTTATTAAAAATGGACCTGGCATATTTAGTTGAAGTTTATAATGAATGCCAACAAATGATGAATCTCCATGAAATGACATCATCGTCCTCTCAGCAATTCTCTCAACAATTAACAGTAGCACATTTTAGAGGCCTACAATTGCAAACATGCACTAAACAGGACCTCATTACATTCTTACCACTTTTTATCTTCATCTCTTCTCAATTATTTCTGTTGGAAAGTTTTTCAGGCACATTTTATTGACACAGATGATCTTTAAATGAAATTTAATTATTAAAAATCTTTATTATTGTGAAATAAGTACAGTGTATTTATCAACATATGGTGAAGCATGTTGATAACATATTTTATTGGCAATAAATAGCCAGATTATTAAATAAACAAAAGGAATAACAAAAATAAAAGCAAATAGAAAGTAAAAATTGTTCTTGAGATCAATCAATCAGCCATATATTAGGGCATAAACCATTTTCAACATGATACATACATACATTCATACATACATATATGCATACATACATACATGTACATACATACAAACATGCATACACTGTAGGCAGAGAACTTGTTACTTGATGAAGATTTGAACGTAAAAATTGCCGACTTTGGCTTCAGCAACGAGTTCACAGTGGGAACAAAACTGGATACCTTTTGTGGCAGTCCTCCATATGCTGCCCCGGAACTCTTCCAAGGTTGGCTGAATATAAATATATTCTATAAGAGAGAGAGAGAGAGAGAGAGAGAGAGAGAAAGAGAAAAAGAGAGAGAGAGAGAAAGAAAGAGGAGAGAGAGAGAAATGGTTTTTAAAATTATATTCTGTATTTATTTCATCAAAAAAGTTGAAGTTTTTCACATGATTTACCCGGTCAATATAACACAAATATATTTCTGTCAATCCTTATATTTCTTTATGCTTTGAGACTAATAATTATGTATCTGTGATTGATTGATTGATTGATTGATTGATTGATTGATTGATTGATTGATTGATTGATTGATTGATTGATTGATTGATTGATTGATTGATTGATTGATTGATTGAAGGGAAGAAATATGACGGACCAGAGGTTGATGTTTGGAGTCTCGGGGTCATCTTGTACACCCTCGTCAGTGGTTCGCTACCATTCGATGGTCAAAATCTTAAGGTTGGTCTTCTCATAAGAAGGATTATGACGACTATGTGACGTGTAGTATGACGACGATATGACATGGATTATAGCGATGTCTATGTGATAATGATTTTGCGATGATGGTGGGGTCGTGGTAATAATGTATTGATGTTGTGAGTAGTTTGATGATAATGGTGATAATATGGATGATGGCGCAGTGATGATGATATGGACGACATTGTTTTTCCTACTCGTGATGTCACAATGATGGAAAAATTACATGGTGGTGATGAGATTAATGATGACGTCATGACGTCTCTAGGCCACTCATGGCAGGCAGATGATATGCATTTATAATTTTATAGCTGCTATCCTGAAATCAATGAATGATGATTCACTTGAAGATTGTAATTTGTCATTTTAAATGAATCATTTCCTCCTTAATACTATAATTAATATTTTTTATTATGGTTACTTTTTATTTCAGAATAAAATAAGTTTTGTGAAAGCAGATCAAAATTTAAAACCCCAAATTCGATTATATTAGGAACTTCGCGAGCGAGTGCTTCGAGGCAAGTACAGGATTCCATTTTACATGTCAACTGATTGTGAGAACCTTCTCAAAAAGTTTCTGGTCTTGAATCCTCTGAAAAGAACAAGCCTTGATGTGCGTCTGTTGAGTGATTGATTGGCAGATTGATTGATCGATCACGTGTTTGTTTGTGTGTTGGAATGGTTAAATAATTGATTGGTTGAATGATTGATAGGTTGATTGATTGATCGATCGATTGAGTGAGCAAATTGATGGAGGTTATTGTTTTATTAAAAGTTAAAAGGATATTATTGTTTTATTCATTTAATGAAGGATTTACTCATCAACCGGTATGCTTGCTGGCTCTTAAAATTGAAATGGCTGAATGGCTGTTTAACTGATGGCTAATAAATGATATGATTGAATTTAATTGACTAGTTTATAGTGTAAGATGATGTAGAAATAGTTTGTTACTTACTGATTAACCTGAGCAGGCTGTGTTGAAAGATCATTGGTTGAACATTGGATTCGAAGACGACAGGATGAAGCCGTACATGGAGCCAGCGAGTGTCATAGATGAGAGTAGAATAGGCAAGTTGAATTATGTGCTAGGCAAGTTCTGTGGTGTTATGTGATGTTATGTGTTTGCTTGTTCTTCTGATCGAGATGATGACGGTGGTGGTGTTCACTAACTGGTTGATTGATTGTGATGGAGGGATGGTTCAAAAGATAAATGGTGAATAGATTGAGTAATGATTGAATAGTTGGATGGTTGACCGATTGGCCAGTTGATCAGTTGAGTGAGGTCTGCTTGGTTAGCTGGCTGAACATGATAGATCAAGGAATCGATTAATTAATTGATCATCTCTTTGAGTGGATAGTTGAATGAATGATAAAACTTGTGGATAAATGGCTAATTTATAGAAACCTTTTTAATTAAATAAGTTAAAATTATTAATTAATTAATTATATTTTTCCGTTAAAGATCAAATGGTGAGGATGGGTTACAAGAGGAGGGAGGTAGAAGAGGCCTTGGTGCAGAACTCTTACAACCATCTCATGGCTACTTATCTTCTGCTTGGAAAGAAGGTTTGTTGTTACTGCTGATGCTAATGTTTTTGGTGTAGTAGCAGCTGCTGTCGCCACCATCTTCGACTACGTGCAGCTGCCTACAACTACTACTCATCCCTTCCATTCAATAAATGCACTCATAAATTTTTTGAAATCTTGTTCTTGCTGTTAATTGTTAGCAATTATTTTCATTGTGCCCATTAATTAACTGGGAGCAGTACTTGAAAGGAGTATTTGTTTTCTTAAGTTTTCATAATGCATTAGAAAGCATTAAACGCATTGTTTCCATTGATTTACTGTGCTATCTTTGGTTAGTATTTTCACGCTGTGCTTTCTTTTATTCTAATTGGAGATGTTATCGTTATTTCGTCAATGAGATCACCAAATTAATCATCAACATCATCGAGTTGCTACTACTTTCTGCACGTCATCATCGTCGTCCTCATCACCATCATCATCCGCCTTGTCGATTGTGTTCCTCCTCAAAATAGTAATATCACGATAAAAGTCATTGCTAGCTTAACGATGATGATGATGATGACGGTTTATTGGCGGGACTTTTTTGCTTCGACGTTAAGCTTATTTGTTTACAATGTATGATACCTTCGTGTTCTTTCTTTCTTACTTTCTTACTTACTTTCTCACTCACTCACTCACTCATGATTATTTTTCATCAGTTTCTACATACTATAAAGCTGGATTAAGAATTAAAAAATAGTGAGAATGTATGAAAGAAGAGAGAGAGAGAAGAGAATTTCTCGTTTTTCTCAATAATATTCTTAATAAAGAGAATTAGATAACATCGAGGTGATTAATATATAGATTGTTTGATTGATAAAATTTCGATGAATGAATGAATGAACGAACAAACGAACGAACGAATGAATGAATGAACACCGATATCTAATGAAAGATATTTTTGTCAACGTAGATGCAACAAGCGAACCAAACCAGCAAACAAAAATCAATGAACTCTGGCGACTACCTCAGCAGTTACAACAACAACAACCAGAGCAACAACATCAACAACAGCAATAATCATCGTTATAGCAATTCAACAGCCGCAGCGACGACAGCAGCGCCTGTTGCTGCTTCAACAACCACGCCAACTTCATCAAAGGCCACTAAAATTAACAGAAGTGAATCTGGTACATCCAGGGGTAATAACAACAGTTAGTGTTGTTGCTGCTGCTGCTGCTGATGATGATGATGATGCTGATGATGATAAAGAAGATGATGATTGAAATGGTGATGATAATAACATTAGCAATAATGATAAAACCAATGCAAAGGTCATAGACTAGAGTTATTGTGATGATGATGATGAGGTGGTTATAAAGGTGGTTATATCATTGTTGCATAATGCTCGCTCGAGAGTGAAGATCTCTTGAGTAAAAGTTTTTTTCATGTTCATTGCGTCAGGTGTGAAGAATGCATCAAAGAGGGAATCACAGGAAGGAGTGAAATCTCAAAAAGTGAGCCATTCAATCCATTTATAGTTGCTGAAACGTGCTGCATGACTGTGCTGGGCTGGATGGATGGATTGATTTCTTCACATTACTTTATCAGACAATTTATTTTTGCTGTGAGCTGGTTGATCAAAAGTTTTTTTTAACATATTGATTGATTTTCACATTCCCAGTCTCCAACATCTGGTACAGCAGCAGCAGCAACGACAGCCACCACCACTTCAACGACCACAGCAGCTACACACACTTCATCATCATCCACAACTGCCACCATTGATAGATCGAAAAGCTCAATCAACCCTGCACATAAACCCGCCTCCGTGTCAGTTCTCATTCATGAGTCATTCATTATGTCTTTTTTTATTTAGTTAAAATCTAATTTTTGATAAGTGACGTTGGGGACATTTTTTTTTAAATTTTGGTAATGCGCCCGTTAAATAGTTCGCACGTCGTGATTGATGCATCACGTGATGTTATGATTGATTGATTGGTTGGTTGGTTGGTTGATTGGTTGGCTGGTTGATTGATTGATTGATTGATTGATGTCTGATTGATGAATGATTGATGAATAATTGATGAATGATTGATGAATGATTGATTACTCGTTGTTCATCGCAGAAATGACCAACTGCTGACTGCAAACAGAGCTTCAACGCCGGCAACGCAACTAAACGTCGTCGCTAACAACTTGAAGTCCAACAAGTGAGATTGTTTATATTCGCTCTACCTGTATCTGTACATGTTTGTTTGCGCGCGCTGGTGTGTGAGTAAGTGTGTTTTTGTGTGTGTGTGTGAGTGTGTTGTCATTTCGACATCTTCTTCCTCATTCTCCAGATTTTCACGAGGGGGCGTGCAGTTGGTACAGAAGCTGGCACCAGGCGATGATGGCTCCCTCTCTCTCATGGACGCCTCCATCACCGAAGAAGCAGACGAGTTTGTGGGCGGGACCTTAACTCGTCCGACGATCACCAGGACCAATAGGAAATCGTTTTTTGATCGCCTGTCCATGAAATTTCAGAGAAAGTATGTTTACCCTTTTTAAGACATTTCAGTTTATTAGTTCTTTGGAAGCCGGTTGTGCGAAGTGTTTCTGTTACTTCTGTCTCATTTCGTGATAATTTCAATAAGATATCGCGCAATCAGTAGTAGCATGTTGAACTCGTTGAAACTCTGAACCAATGAACCCTACAGTCGGGACGGGCGCCAGTCAGAAGGACTTGTTGCCAGCAAGAAGGGCAAGGCAGTCCACAAGCAGCAACAACAACTTAGCAACAACAACAATTTTATTGAGTTCTCGCAGCAACAACATTTCAACAAATCGAATGATACGACACCGACATCAACGATAACTTCAAAACTCAACAAAATTAACAGCGATATCAAACAACAACCAGCAACTGCTTCAACGACCACCACTCCGAACTCCATCACGACGACGACGTCCACCTCGACAACGACGACTCCCGAACCAAACCCAGCCTCATCGGTGAAGCCTCGAGCCCTCCACTTCACCTGGCACATGAAGAACACCAGCTCTGCAGATCCTCTAAAAATGATCATCGAAGCCAGGAGAGTCCTAGATCTGAACCAGTGCGACTTCTACCAGCTGAATCCTTTCGTCGTACACTGCTCGCACGGTGGCGCCAACGACGACGTGAAGAGCGACTGTAGCAGCCACGTGGAGTGGGTCATGGAAGTGTGTCGTCTGCCGAGGTTGTCCGTCAATGGCATCAAATTTAAAAGAATATCGGGATCCCCTCTCATATACAAGAACATAGCTGCTAAGATATCAAACGAGCTCAAGTTTTAAGTTCATAGTTGATGGTTGTTGTTGTTGTTTTTCCTCTAGCTAATTCGTAGCATTTGTCCGTCCATTTTTGGGACATTTGTATTATATATACACGTGTTTGTGTGTACGTGAGCGTCTGTGTATACGTGTGCGTGCGTTCGTGTCATTATTTATTATTAGCATATTTTTTGTCATGAGTTTTTGTTGATGTGCGTCGTAATTAATTAATGATACTTATTATTATTAAAGATTAATTATAAATAGATACAAATTATTATTATTTTAGTTAATTCCTCGGTATATTATTGTTGTTTGGCATGTGCATTGAATTATTTTGATCATGTTCTGGCTTCAACATAGCCACCATACTCGCCTTCTTCAAATTATTAATTTTTTTTTCAAATTTTTCAAATTGACGGATATTTCTGGAACGTTGAAAATTTTCTTCATCGTGATTGTGATGTCATTCATTCACCACTCGCTCATGTCTTATATTACTTAAACAACCTTAATCGTCATTCTCATGTTGTGATCATCATCTTCATCATCTTCATCAACACCGGGTGCGATGACGAAGATGACTGCATTCACATTGTAACATTTTTACTACCCTTCGGACATCATAAGATGTTGATAACATTATCTTTGATTGGCATTTTAATATTCATTTCTTTTATGTTTAAATCATTGCCATCAATCATACTTTGTTTATCATCATCTTAATTATCATAATTTATATATATAAATATATATATATATATATATTCAACTTTAATTTTATATATATATATATATATGTATATATATTATATACTTACAATTTCGGCTTTAATTTTGAAGGACATTTATTTTATTTAATCATATATTTACGTTTTATAATTAATTAGTTGAGAAATGACGAGAATAATGATAATGATAATAAATAATATTAGTAATTTCGTTGTATTTATTGTAAATTGAATACACATACAAACACGCAGACACACACCACACACACCACACACACACACACACACACTTATATATATATATATATATATATATATATATATATATCAATCTTCGTTTGAATATATATATATATATATATATATATATATATATATATATATATATATTATTTACTTAGTTTTTATGGTTCATTTCTATTTTTCTTAAATTGATGATATCAAATTATGTCGAGTCTGACTGAGACACTATTCTTTCTTCTAGTATTGTGATAACAATAACAACACTAACAACCACACATATATACATTTGTTGATGATACCTTCAGGGATGATGATGATGATGATTATGTTTTATATTGTGGTGACGATGATGAAGAAGATGATGGTGGTGGTGATGAGAATGGTTTCGTTTTTTCTTCTATTTATTCGCAATTTTATGATGATAATAATAATTTAAGCATTGATGATCTATGCTGTTGTTGTTGTGATGTCGGTAGTTAGGCTGGTTGAACTCACAGTCTTAGCCAGTGTTAGGTGAGTATATGATAATAGTAATAGTAATAATAATAATAATAATAATAATAATAGTAATAATGAAGTTAATGATGATAGTAAATGATATTGTCTTAATTGACCTTCAGTTAATTTGCAGATTAAGGTTTATAAATGGTGATTATGTGTCCAATCTACTGACCAACGAACCAGCTGGTCGAATGAATGAATGAATGAATGGATGAATGAATGAATGGATGAATGAATGAATAATAATTGACTGATCGATTGGGTAAATAAATGTGTAAATGAATGAATGAAGAAACGAGTGAATGAACAAATGAATGAATAAATGAACACTTATATTTGTCTTTTCCTTTCGCTTTAGATAACTTAATTTAGTAATCTTATCAGACTAATAAATGCATGTGTGCGATGTGCATCGTCCTATGCTTTGTTGAATTTTCTCAGGGTTCACTGAACTGTAGACAATGGTCACAAAGATATTTATTATAAATATCTATAGTAATTAAATCGCGTTAATCATAGTAATGTTCGCAATAAAGAGTGTGACAGCTTCGATCCATAATGATGACGATGACACTGATAAAAAAATCTGGTTTTGTTTTTTTTTCTGGTGCTTCGGCTGATGATGATGATGATGGTGGTGATTTTCAACGTACAGATGATAATGATGATGATAATGATCTTCATTGTGCTTTCGACCATTATCGTAGCTGTAATTTAGTGCCACACATACACACACGCACATTGAAACATATATACACGTACATACATGCATACACACGCATACATGCACAAAAGTATGTTGACGAACGAATAAATGTGTACACATTATATGTACATTCAAACAATTTCGTAGATGTACAAATATCTATATACGTACGTGTACATTTGCATTGCTCGAACGTACTAATGGGTATGCGTATAGACAAACAAACACACACACACATATTTTATGTTTTTGTCTTCTAATCACATTTTTAACGAATGTGACATTCATTATATATTGTATGTGTGTGTGTGTGTGTGTGCGTGTGTGTGTGTGTGTGTGTGTGTGTGTGTGTGTGTGTGTGTGTGTGTGTGTGTGTGTGTAAATATATAATGCATGTATCTTATAGGCGAGGAACACGCAAAAGAGTGAAACACGATTACAACATGGAATGATGGTTGAACAACTTTTAATCATAAGTTACCTTTTACTTCACAAAAACATTTTTTAATTTAATTTTTTTGTTGTATCTTAGCAATGAAAGTTTTTTTTTAATTTTTTATGCTTTCTTTTTAAATATGATTTTTATAAAATTAATAAATTATTCTATTGTTATCTCATTCAACAAATAAATTTCAAACTAAAGAAATTACTTACCGACTTAAAGCTAGATAGTCAACTGACTAAATAATTACAATTCATAATTTATGATAATAATTTCTGCAAATGCTATCTATTGAATATTAGTAACATTCGGATATTTGGTAAAAAAATTATGAATTGGTGGTTGTGCGTAATTATAAATAAATAAATAATCGATTTAATGAATCACTGAAACGTAAATCGCATAAAGAAGTGCGTGCTACTAAAGAAACACTGATTTCCGTTCGACATTTGCGTCTTTTTATTTTACGTCGTTTCGTTTGTGGCTGGTAGGTACTTTTACTCTGTTATTAATTCAATTGAAGCTAGGCTCATAGGGGCGCCTACTATGAGTTTAGAGATGCGAAAGTGGGCAAAATTACCTAAGTTGGTTTTTTTTCCGTGAGTGTTTGTTTTGTGCTTGCTTGTCCGTGAGTGCTTGACATTTCTGAGTGAAAGAGGATGTAGTAATTGAAATTAACAGAAATTATAATTGTCAATGAACACATTACGGGTACAAAGTTTACATAGCGAACGTTCACTGACAGTACTTCGTTCGTTACATCTCTTAGTACTGTCAATGTCATTAAGTTACAACAATTGTAATAATGTAATACTAAGAACGATATCTCTAAAAACGGTTGAATCCTTTTTGGCAGTATTTTCCCACCTTGTTACATGAATATCATTCATTTCCACGAAAAGAAAAATTATGTCCAGATGTCACCGTTCAAGATTTTTTTCGTTTGTCACCTCACCCTGTCGATATTTATTTATATTGTTTCAATTATTTTAAAAATTATTATTAATAACGATAATAAAAAATTTTACAAATTTTTTTTCATCATGAGTGTTTCTAAAACATTGGTGTATTCGTTACTGTTTCTGTCGATTTGTTTATTGTTTAGTCACAACACAGTTTCATCGAAGTGAACTCCTTTAATTTAGTCTTTAAATTTCCTAACGAGCTTGTGTATTAATTTTCTAAATGAACTTATCAATTTTATGAATTTAATGACTCTGTCGCTTGTATCTGTCGTCACAATCACAAGATGCATCTGCAAATCTCTCATTTTATTTTCTCTTTCTGAGCTAATTGCTGTCATGCTGGGTATAACTTGTTTGTTGAACAAACTTATTTTATTTTCCTTTGCGGTTTATATTTCAGTGTTCATTCGTTTCACATTTTATTGTAAATTTTTTTATATTAAAATTTAAATCCTTATTCTAATGGTCCGTACCATTGACGATTTATTTTTCCTATTAAAATATTGAATAATAAATTTATGTTCTTATTTGATCAATAGTTATTGGGCTGCCCAGATGACTCAAAGTAATCCTGCTAATTTGATTTTAATTTTTCAATAATTTTAGAGAAAAATAATTATTGGTTTAATAAAAATTCAGTTTGAAACTGTGGAAATTTGAAAAAGAGCAACATTATGATGGGAGCAAGAAGCTGCAAACAATTTTGCGTGAAATCGAGAAACAGTGGTGGCGATGTGAAGTCTGCCAACAATTCAAACGATAGCTCGGCTTGCAAGAAGAAAAGCAACTTCCATATAGACAAGAGCGTTTTATTAAATAGCAGCGACAACGGGGTTAGGAAGCAGGGAAAACGATCAAATTCTGCCAGTAGAAACGATAACAATGTAACCCCATTGACCGACAGCAAACAGCAGCAGCAACAAGTTGAGAAGAAAATAAAATTTAACAATTTCAAATTGTTCAAGAAGACGAAAGAGCGGGTTGAGGCTGATGTTTGTACCATCGATGAAATTCAAAATGATGTTGGCAGGCACATCAGCGACTTTTCTGAAATGGTTTCCAACTGGAGTAACGATGTAATTTAAACAACTTTTTTTATATAATAGTTTTTTTTAGTATTTATGATAATTGTTTATTTCGAACATTTCGTATTACAAAATGTTCATCATAAGCTTAATTTACTTGACGAATGAAAACCAGGACCTGATAATTTTGAACGAGGAGTACAAAGCACTGACCTGCTTGTACACTCTCTGGAAGAAATCCTTCACAGCCAGGCCCAAGACATCAACTCTGGCAGAGGATTTGCTCAACGTTTTGAGGGATGAAAAATGTTGTGACGTGTTCCTCTTGTACCAGAACGAAGTGTACCCGGCGCATAGAAGTATTTTGAAAGCTAGAAGTCCGTATTTGGGAAGACTCGTGGATTTCAATGCCAAACATGCTGCTCAGGTTGAAGTTAATGAGCGTTCATAATTTTTATTTAAAAAAAGTTGTTCAATGAAACGTTTACCATGAATTAATTTTAGAAAATATGAAAGATGGGAACAAAGCGGTTGAAGTAAATAATTTAAATATCAACAATTCAACTACTTGCATACTACCTTTCAGATACCGATAAATCTCAATCATTCCCCGAGTGCTTTTGTGATAGTTCTCAAATTCATCTACACTGGCAAGTTAGACATTGACCATTCAGCCACGGAGCAAGTTTGCTGTGACGTGATCAGTCTCATCAGGGTCTTCCAGATATCTCCTCAATCCAGCGGCTTGACCAAAAACTTGTGTTCCATGTACAACAGTGTTGACTACCACAGTGACCTCCTCATCACGTTCTCCGAACTGCCCAGCAGCAGCAATGAGAACGAACAGAATGGTGGTGCAAATGACAGGCGAGTCATGATAAGTGATGCTCCGCCCCCTCGCTTCCTCGATCAGCCAACCAAATTTGAAGACTTGTACTCCGCTGTTAGCAAATGTAGAAATAATGGAGCGCCTGTTCGCAATAATAACTTCAATAACAACGGCAGTGGTTGTAGCACTAGTCAATCAACACAGAAATGCGGCGAGTGTGTAGGTAACTCATTATTGGAACCACAAAAAAAACAACCACAGCCTCTGAGTCACACGTTCAAATGCCATGCATTTCTTCTGATGGCTAGATCGGGATTTTTCAGAAGAATCATCGAGAAACGTTATTCATCCAACCAAGGTTTCTTAGACAGGTAGTTAGTTGGTTACTCGATTGAATGTTTTGAAGTTTTGAAAGATTTTGAAAAAACGTGTTTGAAAATTTGATCTGGGACTTTTATGCTAAACGTTAAACTTGTCGACACTGTGTTGTAAACATCTTTAAAAATATTTTTTCAAATTATTAAGCATATAATAATAATAATGATGAATCTGATTTGTAATAAGCTTTTTATAAATCAAATTATGTTTAGCTGCCACAAACAATTCTTTATAACCCTTCATCCAATAGAGTTTTACCGACAATGTTTTCAGTTAATGGACCCAAAACACCAGTCTCACAGTTTTTAAAGACTGATGTAACCAAACCCTATTAACGTTTCTCGAAAGTTTTCAAAGTCACCGATAACTACATTCTTAAAAGCAAATACATATTCCTTCTTTTAATCTTTCTTTTAAATTTTACCCGTAAAAACTACATATAACAAATTTTTCCATAAACAGGTATTTTTCTTAAACAGACTAAAAGCAAAGAGCACAAAAATTTACTAAAATCTATTCCCTTGTTTTTTCATCGAAATTAAATCACAATAAAATTGAATGAGTAAAAAATGATTAAACCCGATGAAAAGCAGACTTGCAGGAGTGCCAATGCAGATAACAGTTGATGGTTCAGTGGTGCAACCGAAGTTCGCCAACATCCTGCTCACCTTCCTCTATACTGACCAGTTGGATCTCTTTCTTTGCGATGGTCAAGTCGAGATGCTCATTGCGTCTATGTTGTTGAATTAGCCTGGGAGGATGTTGTCGATGATAATAATGACAATATATAATTATCATCATCATCGTCATCGTCGTTGCAGTCATCACCATCGTCATCGTATTTCAGATTACAGCAAGGACGGATGTTACAACAACGTGGGATGGAGCTGTGAGGTGATGAAAGAGATGCACTGCATTGCTCAACTCTTGGAAGTTCCACATCTGATAACCAGTTTGTTTCATTTTCATTGAACGGTTGAGGATAATAGTTGCATCTGAGTATTAATCCACAAATCAAATTTGGATAAAAGCATTTTTATCTGAAAAAAAATATTCGTATTTTTTTGCCGTGAGGTAATTGTCGACCTCGTCACGCTTGCTACTGCGAATTCTTGCTAACGCTGTATTGTATACATGCCGTTGCTATAGCCATCGCTCTACATTTTTAAGAACTTTTATCGACCGTTAAAGTTGTTATACAGTATATTAATTGTATGTAATTATCATAACCTTACATCATCATCATCTTCATCGCCACCATCTTTATCACCTTCATCACCATCATCACCAACGCCACAACGGTGCATCAGCCTGCGAGGACACCATCTCATCGTCGATGCTCAACCTGAACAGCGTCCCCAAACTGTTGTCATGGTGCCGCGAAACCTCGGCTTCCGATTGGCTGAGAAGACAGGCCACTCTCTACGTCATCGAGAAGTTTGTGCACGTGACGTATAGTGATGTGCTGTACGAACTGGATGAGGAACTGATGATAGAGGTCTTGGCTTCCAATTTTTTGCAAGTTAGTTTGTTTTGTATGGCTGGTCGTATGTATATGTGTAATCATTCATGTGTATGTGTTCATGTCATTTTAAAAATAATTGGAAAAATTTAGATAGACTTCATACATCTGAAGAAAGAAAATGTTTCTGTTAAATTATACAAAATGTTCTCATGAAATTTGTTCATGAAATGTTTCCATGGAATATCTACAGGCTCCTGAGAATGTTATCCTGTCTGCTGTTATGAAGTGGTCCCAGAGGAGAGCCAGTACAATGACGACAACGACGACGACTATGATGTTGAAAGATGAAGATGACGACGACGATGATAGTAATGCAGGTTGTTATAATTATGTCGATTAAACATTTTTTAAATTTTTATAGACTTGGTTGAATTAACTCACTGAATTCAAATCAGTGGCATAAATAAAAAGTATTATATTAAAATTCTTCACCGACAATACTTTTTGAAATCGTATTTAAAAATGTTTTTTTTTTATTAATAAGTATAAAATGAAATATATTTATAAATATATTTTATTTTGCGTCCAAACAAATTTTTTTTAGCAAAACATTTTTTAACATCTGTCTAAACTGATGAATTAAATTTCTTTAGCAGACTTCAAATTGAAGACTGAAAAGAAAGTCGCAACCAAATCACAGAATATATACAACAACAGCAAGAGCAGCAGCAACCAAAACCACGACATTGATTATGACGACAACTTCAAAAACGTCTGCTGCAAACTGTTGAAGTTTGTTCGCCTGCCACACATCATACCACGTGATGATGAGTCGCTGGCCACTATTTTTAACAAAGGCATCTTTGATCACATGACCAACAACAGAGGCAACAACAATAACAACAGCAGCAGCAACAACAACAACAACAGCAGAAGCAACAACAACAACAACAGCTACAACAACAGCAGCAACAACAACTCCGGAAATGTAAACGTTCTAGATGTCAGCAACTTCGACTACTACAACAATTACTACATCAACAAAGTTTCCAACAACAAATTCAACAGCGTCACAAAAGGCAACCATGACAACAACAACAACAACAACAATAATAATAATAACAACAACGACGACGACAACCAGCTTGCAGGCACGAAAAACGGAAGAAATATGACAGACATCCTCATTCTGCCTGAGCGCTTCTCTTGGATCAGACCCAAGCGGAGCAACAGGAGAACAAAGTATTGGAAGAAATATTTCACTACAACCAACAACTACAAACTTGCTAGCACTACTACAGATATTACCAGCAACAACATTAACATCTGCAACAACAACAACATAAACAAAAACAACAGCACGACGAATTGCAACAACGCCATCAACAACAACACTGGCAAGATTCCCAATAAGAATAATAAAATGAACAACAATTCATTTAACAACAACAACAATAGTTGCAGCAGCAACAACAATAGTAATAATAATGATGATAATAATAATAATAATGTTAACAACATCAATAACGCCAACAGTGATTTGGGTTTAACCATGTACAATAAGTCTTCAGATAATGAGAAATCGAGTAACTCCAAGCTAGGTGATGATGGTGATAGTCATGATAAGTACAATGTTGATGAATGCAGTGATGATGATGGTGAATGTAGTGATGATGATGATGAATGTAGTGATGATGAAGATGAATGCAGTGATGATGAAGATGAATGCAGTGATGATGATGATGAATGTAGTGATGATGATGATGAATGTAGTGATGATGATGATGAATGTAGTGATGATGATGATGATGACTGTAGTGATGATGATGATGAATGCAGTGATGATGATGATGAATGCAGTGATGATGATGATGAATGCAATGAAGGATGACGATAGTGATGATGTTTGTAAAAAAAAAAAATTTTAAATTGGTACTTCGCAAATTCATCACCAGGTGTCCAATCGTTCATACCACCTCGTTTGTATACACCATTCCATACAATCGTTAAGGTCTGTTTATAATGGTGATTGGTTGGTTTCCGGGTTGATGGGTGGGTGGTTGATATTTAATAAATTGATTGATTGATTGATTGATTGATTGATTGATTGATTGATTGATTGATTGATTGATTGATTGATTGATTGATTGATTGATTGATTGATTGATTGATTGATTGATTGATTGATTGATTGATTGATTGATTGATTGATTGATTGATTGATTGGCTGGTTTGTGGATTGACATTTCAAATGATTGAATTGGTTAATTAATGAACGAACGAACGAACGAACGAATGAAGGAATGAAGGTATAAAGGAATGAAAGAATGAAGGAATGAAAGAATGAAGGAATGAAAAAATACAAAATTGTTGAATTCACCATTGACAAGTGTCTCGACTTCCGTGATGTTCATCTCATGATGTAAAAATTATTCCACATGTTTGATTTCTGCACGAGTTGCTTTAACGTACATCTGACATCTACCACCATCTAACCCTAACCCACCTCACTTTTACCATCTACCACCTCACACCTACCACCTCACTTTCACCATCTACCATCTGTGACGACAGGAGAAAATTGTTGAAAGGCCGTCAAAGAGGAAGTTGAAAACATTAAAGTGTGCCCTCATGGAGCTTCCGGATTTCAGTTATGATGATAGTTTCAGTGGTCTTGATAATGATGATGAAGAACTCTTCGGAAATGACAAGGGTTGTAATATTTGAAAGTTTAATATTTATAATGACGACGATGGTATAGCTATTCAAAAATTTTCGCGATATAAATAGCCATCCCTATCATCATCATCATCACCACCACCATCATTACCGTCATCACTACTGCCATCATCATCATCCCCACCAGCAGCAGATCACGTGGAACCAAAGATCCTACATCTCATGTCAGAACGTCAGAAAAAACTTTTAAAAAACCAATCAGGAAAAAATGCGGCCAAGTACCCCTGGATTATCGACCAGGCCATCAAACTCATCCAGATCAGGGTTGTGCGTGAATTTGGCCTCAAAGATTCTTTCATAAAAGTCCTCGAAAGGCAGAGTTTCGGTTTCGATTGTCATGATCCTCAACTTACCAGAACGAGCAGTGATAAAGATTGCTACATTAAGCGTAACTATGATATTTCAGATGGGAACTTTGTGAAGAACAATTTCAACGAGATGCACATAGACGTGTATAGCGACGTTATTTGTGAATACGTCTACAACTTAAACACCCTGGAGTACGGCTGCTGTCAGAACATCAGCAAGGAGCCGAACGATGGTGGCTATCTAGTCGGCTCGACAGAGCTCGGAAGTTTTGTTTATAATTTTAACAACAACAACATCAATAATAACATCAAAAATGACAACAATAATAGCAATGGTGACAACAACTTCAGCAAAAATTCAAAAACATCAGCAACTGACATCCACAACAGTAGCGGAACGATCGGTGACAACAAATCCAACACCGTTAGTAATGTCAACAACAACATTGGCAGCAGTTGCAACAGCGATATCTCCCGGGAGGACAGAGAATTAGTGTACGTTCACATTAGTCCAAAGATCCCTAACAACAACTACAATAAGGGCAGTCCCAACAGTAACAACTCTACCACCGGCACCACCCCCATCCTCAACAAAAGCATCAATGACGTCATTACCACCAGAAGCAGCAGCAGTTGCAGCAACGGCAGCAGCAGCAGCAAAAAGAAAGAAATGGCGCCTGATCATTTGAAAGATCTGATGGCCCAAGTAGAATATTTCGATGACAGCTCCGATGAAAGCAATTGAGGATGATGATGATGATGATGATGATGATGATGATGATGACGGTGATGATGATGATGACGATGATGACGACGACGATGATGGCTAAGGTGATAATATTTATGGTCAGGCTGACAATGATGGTGATGATGATTAAAATGATGACGACTAAGATGATAATATTGAAAACGTCACAACAGTAACAATGGATAGCAGTTGTAGTTGGAAGGCAATTATTTTTCCATTTCTCAACCTTCCTTCATTTTGTACTTTTTGTTTTCAATTAATTGTTCAGTTCATGTTAATCAAGAACATATATTTACAAAATATACATGCACACACTCACACATGCACGTTCACATACATATATTATTATTTGAATATTTATACAGAATTTTAATAAATATATAAATATATACAAAGATGGTGCTTTCAACTGACATTTGTTCTTTAGATAATCCGATGTTGAAATATATATATAGTATGCGCCCGAACATACATTACTGTTCAAACTTTAAAATTAACTCGCTTGTCGACGGTCAGCCGATGAAGTTGAGCGAGAATGGACAATGCATGAGCAAATTTAAATCATACGCTCCGTGAACAATTTTGGCGGCACGATTCTGAGTGGGCTGCAACATCCCGTCAGATAAGAATTGAACCATGAATAATCAACTTCTGTAACCCCAAAGCTCAAGCGAGTTCGTTTAAATAGAATATTACGATCTAGACTAGACAATGATCAAGAAACTGGCTGGCTGGCGTTTCACATCAAGAAACGCCAGCCAGCCGGACAATATCTGCTTTTAGCGTATTTTGTATTTAAATATTATATTTTGACTGAGAATTTGCAGAACATTTCAGTAAAACAGGATCCAGTTGTGACATTTTTTTCTGGTGCATTGGTTGGTAAATTTTGTATTGTCTTAAAAAAATTAAATTTTTCACTTCGGCATACATTTCAATTAATCAATCAAGCAAGCAACTTATCAATCATTCAATCAATCAATCATCCAATCAATCAATCAATCTATGGATAGATGGATGAATAAACTAATCATACAATTAAGTATTAGTAGTAGTGTTACTAGCCGCAGAAGCAGCAACAGCAGCAGCAGTAGTAAGTAGTAAGTGAAAATGTATCATAAAATTCTTTTTAATATTAATAAATAGCATCGATAGAACAGTTTTCATTAAATTTAAAGATTTTTAGTTGAAAATATTTCTGTTTTAAAATTCTTTATTTACAATACTGAAGTAATTACATATATTTTATTAGCATCTTTATATAGTATTAACAAGGTTACCTAATTATAATATTATAATGTGTTAATTTTTGGTTAATATATACATTAAATAAGCCGATACATTAAAATAAATTAATTAACCATTACGAGAAATATCCTATTGATTGATTTATTTGCATCATCGTTATCATTGTTATAATAATTATAATCATCGTCGTCGTCGTCGTCGTCATCGTGGTCGTCATCATCGTAGTTGTCGTCGTCATCAGACATACCATTCTTTATCTTTCCTTTTTGAGTTTTTGGCATCTTCTTTCAATCTGTTTTTTTTTTTTTCCTTCCTTCTGTTCTTACACCTATCGAACAGATAACTAACACCACCAGCGCCTCTACCACCAGCGTCTCTACCAGCAGCGCCACTGAAAACTGCACAATCGTCGTCTTCATCTTCACCGTCAGCATCTTTCAAATGCAAGCAATCGCCTTTGAACTTCATCTCGATCCCGTCCACCAGGATGACTTCACATCCGCCGTGTTTCCCACCATCGCCGTTCCCGCTCAAATTTTTTTCCTGCTGATGATGCTGATAATGATTGCGATCGTGGTGATTAGTTTTACCACCAAGACTACTGCCACTACAACCACCGCTACCACTACTATTACTACTACCAGCTACTTTTCCATTTGAAAGGACGGTCAACCTGGATCCGCTGGATTTGAAGGCGGCGGAGCGGAAGGCAGCAGAGGATGGACGATCCGGTTCTTTGAAGTAAGGATCGCAACGACATCCGTCGATTTGGTAGCTTCCCCGATCTCTCGGCCTCACGCAACAGTACCGATGCAAGGACCAGCAGAGTAGGCCGACGCAAGATATGATGGCCACAGTGGCTCCACCCGCCAACACGCATATTATGGCCCAGTGAAATTTTTTTGGATATGAGGAGGACGACGATGACGATGGTGAACTTGGTCGGTTTGTTTGGGTGGATGTTGATGAATTGAATGTCGGTGCGTGGGCTGTCGATCGTTGGAGAGTATTGTTGTTTTTGTTGCTGCTGATGTTTTTGTTGTTGATGTCGCTTGGATCTATGAACGTGAGAGGAGATGAAGACAGAGTTCCGTTGTTGTTGTTGCTGCTGTTGTTGTTGCGATGGATGGTGTGATTGTTGTTGACACTGTTGACGCTGCTGGAGACGTTGCTGGTCATGATGCTTGCTTCTTTGGAGCTGTTGAAATAATTTGTTTGCTGTTGTTGTTTCTTCATTGATTCTTCATCAGAACCAACAAAAACAACAACAACTACTGCTACTACAACAACAGCTATACTACAACAACAACCTTCATAATATAATATTATCTGTATTTCATAATACTCATAATTGTGCCAATTTTAATTCAAATTTTTAAAAATGAAATTATTTGATCAATAATATTTTTAATAATAAAAGATCTATTTTGATTAATTAAATAAAAACCGTTTGCATTCTTTAAAAGATAAAAGGAAGGAAAGAAGAAGAAAGAGCATAGAACAAAAAACAGCAACAAAGTTGACAATCTCTCAAAGCGTGAACAAGCGCGTGACACATCTGCCTGTTCATCTGTGAACGCTCACGCAAACACACGCCGGCCTGTTCATTTGTCATCAAATCAGCATCAGACACAGCGGACCATAAACAACCCGGTTCAATCACGACCAATCAAATCACGCCTAGTTTAATTACGTCAAATCCTATTGGTCAGCCTCGTCCTGGCGTCATACATGCTCTCATTTATCGCAAAACGATTTCGAATTACTTATTGGACGTCTGGGAAGGCGTCGAGGTGAACGAGGTTTTGATAATGATCGTTATGACCGGAAATGTTTGGCACGGTGACGATGATGAGGTTAATGATGAATCCGAGGACGACGAGGACGATGATGATGATGATGATGATGACCGTGTTAATGAAGCTGTATACTGAAACGATCATCATTCTTATTGATAATAAAGACACATTGGGCATGCGAAATTATATCACTCAAAACGTCATAATTTGCACGTGCATTTAGAACCATTTAATTATTTGTCGAATGAATTAAATGTGATAACGATGGAGTTTCGACTTTCAATCACAGCTGATCAATATATTTCTTTTGATTTTTTTGACTAAAATGATTAGGTTGACAATTACACAATTACAATGATGATGAGGATGATGAGGACGATAATGATGATGATGACGATAATGATGATAATGATGGCATTGAACTTTGAGTGAAGTAAAAATTCATGCAAAACCCAACATTCAGATAGCTAACCAAACAAACAAATAAACAAAAAACGAACGAACGAACGTACAAATAAATATTCAAACAAGCAAACAAACGAGCAAGCAACAAATTAATGGATCTAGTAAAAATAACTCGTATTGATTGTGGTTGTAGTTGAATTCATTGAAGGCATCATCATGATGAATGGACGAATGGTCGCAATTACCACCAATGCATCGCTTCTCACTGCTTGCCGCTGGACTCTGGCGAGGAAAAAATAAATTGATGTAACCTCTACTTTCATTAATACTACAGCCAACAGTGTTGCTGTTAGCGTAAGTGATGTGGCTATTGTTTGTTGACGTGATTGCTGTCATGTTAATGTTTTTGTTGGAGTTGTTAACGATATTTTAATGTTATTTTTGACGTTCGTGTTTGTGATTTTTCTGAAGTTAGGTAGTAGAGCCCCAAGCGGATAACCGCAATGCGGATACAAAATTCTCAAAACTCTGCGGATTTTGCGGATTTTGTTTGTGCGATTTGTCGCGGATGCGGATTCAAGTGCGTTATTTACAAAACCAACCGCAAAATTAAATTTTCAATTTTTAAAAATTTTCAGATTAAAAAATTTTGTTTTTACTCTTGTTTGCATATATGTACGTGTGTGAGAATGTATGTGTATTTAATTGCCACATCTGAGTCTCTCTGGGGTCCACGTTAATAAAGCCAAGCGAGCAGCTTCTACTAATTACTTCAGCAGATTTGAATAAATAAGGTTAGTTGGCATACTTACGAAATTGCATGGGTTTTAACAAACAACTAATACAAAAGATTTACTTGACTAACAAATATTTTTAAAACAATATAATTGAATTCAATTATTTAATTTAAAATTATCGTTGTCAATTTATATAAAAATATAACTTTTGTTTAGAGTGGCTTACTGAAGCCATGGTGGGCTTACTTACGAAATAGCATGGGTTTCAACAAACAACTGATACTAAATATAAATTTGACTCAATATGTTTAAAATATTGAATTTAAATCAAATTATGTATTTTGAAATTATTTTTATCAATTTAAATGAAAATATTTCTCTTTGTTTCGAAGACATGATGGCTAACCTACCGCTTAACAAAGCCATAGGTTAGCTTACTTACGAAATAGCAATATTTTCATTAGAATTGACAAAAATAATTTCAATTTAAATAATTCAAGATTTATTGGTTAATTAGTTGATTGTTTGATTGGTTAGTTAAATGATTGATTGATTATATGGTCAGCGGTTAATTAATTTATTTATTTGTTAATTGACTGGTTAATGATAGTACAGTACCACACAGTATCTAAAAATGAATAAAGATACTTTTTTAACAAATGTTAAAAATTCTCAATTTGATTTTATTGCGATATCGACGATGATGATTGTGACTGACTAATTAAAAAACTTCAAATAAAACTTGTAAAATAGGATGGGCGAATGACGTCATGTTAACAGTAGTTATCTAACTGCCTGTAGTTAATTAGCCGGTATAAAGGTTACATTCGATTACTATCAAATAAATTTGACGTAACATCATACGCAGGCAAAACTACATAAAGAAATAGACAGATGGTTTATAATTTATTTATAATGTTATATTTACAAATTCAAATTGTACAATTGTGTTATGATGTAGTTTCAAATTATTTTGAAATTCTCTAAGATAAATTTAAATTTTCTACTATATACTAGTCACTTTTATCCGCAATTTAAAAAAAATTCAATTTGATTTCATCGCGATATCGACGATGATGATTGTGACCTGACGCTAAAAACGTTAAAATATGTATAATATAATACCAAAAACATGTAAAATTCCTAAAACTTAGATATACAAATTTTTAGGTAGGTGAGAAGTTAATTATTATAGGTAAGCTAGGGCCCTGAGATTTTTACTAAAATTTTTAAATTTATATATATATATATATATATATATATGTATAACATTTTCATAAATATGAAATAAATTGCTTCATCGAGTTCCTCATCGTAGTTCATTTTGTGCTTGTATTTTTGGCCGATGTTATATTAATTATTAAATTAGGAACTTTTTAAATTGAAAGATGTCCTCTCAGCAGATTATCCGCTGTCTGGTTGTAATTATTATATTGTAAATAGATTGCCTTCTAGCGTTGCTACCTTCTAATGTTAAAAATGAGATTATGACGACGGCCGATGTGGGTTGTCTTTTCGCGAGTGCGGCGCAGATGCGGTTTAGAAAAATCTCCCCCGCTTGGGGCTCAATAAGGTAGGGCCTGATTATTATTATGGTATTATTGTTGTTGTTGTTCGTGCTGCTGACAGTTTTTGCTCTGATCTGTGGTCGATTTTTCACCGTTTTTCGTTTTTTTTGTTGGATTTTTCTTTTTTTTTTATTTTAAAAAACAAATTTTCAAATTGATATATTGGAAAAAAATCTCACCTTGTTTGCAGGAGCTGACGTTGACGATGGCGACAACGTTGATGACGTCATCGTGGTTGTCAGCAGTGGTGATGCTGTCGTCGTCGGTGGCGGAAATAGTGACATCATCGATGGTGATGATGATGGTGGTGGCGGTCGTGATGATGATGATATTTTTGAAGCCCAAGATTTGCCGGATTGAAGCATTCTTCTATGAGTGAATGAAAGAATAGATGAATGAATGAAAAATTTAGTGAATGAAAGAACGAACAAACGAATGAATGAATAAATAAATGACTGATTGATAGACGGATTTTGACGAATAGCTAAATGGAAATATAGATATATGAAAGAATGAATGAAAATTATTAATCAGTTGATTGGTTGTTTGGTTGAGTGTTCAATCTAAGAATGATTGATCAACTTATCCATTTCAGTTTTTTACCTAATTGACTGATTGATTGATTGATCGATTGACTGATATTTCACAGATAAATAAATGAATGAAAAAAGATTTTGACAAAAATTGATTAAATTTAAGATAGAATATAAACAGACGGACCAGTGAATGAATAAATGAATGAATGAAGAAAAGAATGAGTGAATGAGTGAGTAAGTGTGAGTGAGTGAACGAACGAACGAACGAACAAACGAAAGTTCGAATGAAAGAATGAGCGAACAAATGAATGAAATTGTTTAAACAGAAACAAGCATGAATAAACTCTTGAAAGTATTATTTGCTAGAATCTCAAATGATTGAAGTAGGAAGGACCGCTGATTGATTGGCCAATTGAATGCTTAATGGACACTTCTGTTGACATCTTCAGTGATAGATTTGCCAAAAAATTCTAAACACACACGCACGCACACAAATCTAAATATATACACATACGTAAGAACAGAGTTGCAAGTACAAACACAATAAAACAATGTTTATAAGTACACCTGAGTCAACTCGTCACACACATAAAATGTGATAGGTGAGAATCTCCGTGCATTCAAACCTGGTCACTGCAGAAGCATTGCCAGGCATCATAACCTGTCGCGCTTTTCTCTCATAAACTGCAACATTAAAACAATATCTCCAGCAAAAACGCAACAACAACAACACAACAACAACAAAAAGTAGAAACAACAAAAACAAGAGTTGAAAGAGACATTATAAACTGAACGTGACGACTGACTGACTGACCAGCCAGCCAGTATGAGAGCAAACATCAGCAGTGTCCAGTAACTATAAAAAAAGACAACTGAAACTATTTGTTTGTACCGTAACGGCACAACGTCAAATCTACACACGACTCCCAATATTATTGTCTTACATAACATTTTATTATTATTACTATTATTATTATTTTTTTTTTTATTATTATTATAATTCATAGGAGTTGGACAACTATGGAAATTTGAGATACGCAGCTATCCAAATCCGGCGAAATCAAATCCGAACTGCTTAAAAGTTTAAATTTATTTATCCCATCTCGAAATTAAATGTTGGCACTAACATTTACCACACACACACACGCACACACACGCACACACACGCACGCACAAGCGCACACACGCACCACACAGACATCATTCTCAATGAAAACGCTTAATCAAAGTTATGATACATAGTACCGAGAAACCATACCATACCATAGTTAGCAATTGATTTCATCGCATGTAGCAGTAATCCGCACCAGGTATTTTAATTTATCTAGCTGAGAATTTTTAAGTTCCTAGTAAAAAATTGAATTTGATTTGTATCATGTTGTATATAGATCTTCGACATGGGATTATACGGATTAAAATCTTAAAAGATATTCCGGGATTTTGGATAAATTACGAATAGCGGATACTAACCATTTGTCAACCTTTTATCTATTTTTAGTTTAAATTTTGTCTTCGTTTGTCTGCTCATCTGCCAATTAGTTCATCTGCTTGTTAGCTCATGCTGTTATCATTTAATGTTTGCTTTCCTTCATTAAACATTTCAATCTTCATCACGTTCTATTGCTGTTGCTCTCAATCTACTTTTTTACATTCCTTTCTTCCTTATTCATTCATTCACTCTTGCATTTGTTTGTTTGTTCATCTTTTTTGTATTTTTATTTTGTGTTTATTCTTTCTTTCATATACATTCATTCATTCAATCATTCACTCATTCATTCGTTCATTCATTCATTCATTCAATCTCTTTTTCACGCTGGGCAAACTCTCCTTGACATTCAAATCCAACGAATTGACTTCTCTGAAAAATTGCAGAGGCATGCAAAAACATTCCTCTGATACAAACACACACACACACACCTACAACACACACACGCACGCACGCACGCACACACACCTTCAACACACACACAACACGCACGCACACATACGCACATATACACAAAAACCTTCACACACGAGCAAAACTACGCATCCGACATATCTCATATGATATCCTTAGATCTCTTTTTGCATTCGAATCCCGTAACTTTAAGTCAGGACTCGGCACTTTTAACCACTATACCACAGCACTGAAAACATTTACGTGTCTTTGTATATGTTTTAGTCTTATTGTTGCATGTTTATGAACATATGCGCGCAAGTTTGGTTATGTGTGCTGGCGAGATGAATGATGATGCTTGTTGATGTGATGGGTTGTAATGTAATGGGATGCGAAGTGATGTGATGCTTGTTGATGTGATGGATGGTAATGTAACGAGATGTGAGTGAGGTGACAGAGTAGCTGATGGAGAGAGTTGAACATAACATTAGGATGGCTATTTAAATGTTGACCAGTTTCATTTAAATAATTTAATGAGTTATGTAATCGTAGTACGCGTGTGTGTGTGTGCGTGTGTGAGTGTGTGCGTGTGTGTGTGTGTGTGTGTGTGTGTGTGTGTGTGTTTATATTCTATTCTATATGTCTGCATAATTATAAAGGTTAGCATGCGATATTGAGTGTGTGCAAGTGTACGCATGTATGTGAAGACAAAAGGATGACTATGATGATAACAATGATGATGAAAACGATGACAATGATGATGATGACGACAACGACGATGATGATGATGATCATTGTGCTGCTGCTGATGGTTATTATGTTAAGGACAATTTTTAACATGGAAATACCATTTAAAACGATGCCTGCCTGCCTAAGCAACGATGATGATGATGATGATGACAGTGATGATGATGATAATGATGATGACAGTGATGATGATTATGATGAGGATGGTGATGAACGATATAGGTGATTACGACAATGATGATAATATAATAATTGTTATTGGTGTTCACTGGTGGTGATTTCATAATAACTGATGATGAGTTATTTTTTGTTGCAGGCGTTCTAATTCTGCCGTGTCTGTGTGTATAAATGTAAGCTTATACCACTTCTTAATGTACTTGTGTGTGTCTGTGTATGTGAAAAACGAGTATGTGTATGTGTGTATGTGTGAATGTCTGTGTCTGTGTGATTGTCTGTAGGGTTATATTTGCATGTGTTCATGTTTGTTCGCACGCGTTTGTTATTTATTTCACTTGCTGGTCAGTACGAATGCCCGTGCAAACTTGCCAAAAGTGCATTTCGGTGCTAAACTGAAAAAATGGAAATAATGCATTACATCACGCATACACGCACACACACACACACACACACTCAGGCGTATGCGTTAAGTAATGTGCACGCACACATAAACACCTATACATGTACAAAAACTATACTAATTAATATATATATATATATGTTAAAGTGCTCTTGTCTAAATTTTAACATTCATGATTTTGCTGTGCATTTAAGCAGATGAATAATTAGATGGAACAATTAATCCAAGCGTTTTGGAATAATGAAACAACCGCACGTTGTTCGTAGACGCCTTAATTAGTCACTAATTAACTCGTCTGCAATAGATTTTTATTTATTTATTTGATAGGATTTAATTTAATTTTTGTTTAATTAGAAATTATTTTTTGTATGCTTTTTTAGTTTTATTTATTTATTGGATTTAATTTAATTTTTGTTTAATTCGAAATTATTTTGTGTGGCTGAAAAAACAAAACTGCCATACGTCTGAGAAGCGTTTATTGCTGGTCAGTCAGGCAGGCAATATTTCATAGCCGGCCACCAGTCTTTATTTTATTCACTTTTTATTCTTAAACATTTTTCAACCGTGGCTCGCATGTTTTCGTTAAAGGAAAAATTTCCTTTTTTTTAAATTTAAACTAAAATAATAAATTTAAAAACTTTTAACAGAAAAATTTAAATTATGCATCAAAATTTGAAATGAAAAAAAAACCGAAACAAAACAAAATGAACAACGAAAACAAATTTTTTCGAAAAAACAAAAAATTTTCAAAAATTAAACGCATTATTATGCTGGCCATTCATCGAATCTGAAATATTTTCCATTTATACAAAATACTCCAAAAAATACAATGAAAAAATAAAACTATCTAAACAAACACATTTTCAACGTATTCATTCATGCAAGTAATTATCCATATCTAGTACTCATAGATGCGTGTATGTAAATATAGTTAAGGGAGGTTTCAGAAAGAGGCATTTTGAGATCTGGGCCAGTTGACACGAGATGCTCAAACCAAAGGTGAGAGGTTTTATACCAAAATTTCTACAAGATTGTGTGGCCAACAAAAAAAGTGGTCAATCTTTTAGAGACCCATGCCAAATCAGCCTTCTATTCCACTCCATTTTTAAAGGACCTGGTTGAATGTATGTTGTTTATACATGTGTGTGTGTGTGTGTCTGTGTGTGTGTGTATCTATGTACGCATGTATGTTTGTTGAAATCTTTTTAAATAGCAGATAGTGATTGTCCATAGAAAATATAGACGCGTATACCAGCCTCTTCGACATGAACGTGGTTTCTTAAAAGTAACTGCATCATAGGGCGGCACATAAAAAGTTTCTTCTTTGATAAATTGACATTAATTTTATTTATGTAAAAATGGAGAAAAAAATCTGTGATGGATTGAGGTGTTGTTTATACTTGTTCTTTGTTGTTGTTCGTTTGTCCGTTTGTTGATGTTTGTTTGTTTGTTTGTTTGTTGATGTTTGCAAATGTTATGTTTTGCAATCTTATAACATAAAACAAAAATTCTTTTATTTTTGAGGGATTATTATTTGATGAGATGTCCAGCGATTGATACATAGATGTATTCTATCATGAAAAATTGATTTGAGAAGATGGATGAATTTATGAAACGTCATCATCAACATCATCATCAACGTCATCCTCTCTCCTCAGCTTCTTCAACAGTAACCCGTCTTTATTTTTCATCATTAATCATTTTTAACTCCTCATTATCACCGTCAACAACCATATTCGCACGCACGCACACGCACGCACACACACACACACAACGAGATACATGTACGCGCACACGCACACAAACATACACAGACACACACAGATATATACATTTATATATATATATATATATATATATATACATAATATTTTTATTTGAATTTGTTGAAAACGGACTACCAGCACCATAATAAATGATTGATTAATTGTTTATTTTTTATGTATTTAATTTTCAAGAACTCAATTAATCAAATTCGCAAAAGACAGACAGGTAGAAAGATCTGAATGTGATCTGATAAGCTTAATAAAGATCGTACAATCGATCATGATTAATGTTGTTTATCGAGGTACGATGCGATACGATACCCTACCTACTTCTAATTAATGATTTAGTAGTGTTTTTTCCCTATAAATTTATTATCTCTTGTTGCAAGATGTTTTTGCTGTGTTGTTTTTTTTTGTTTTAAATATACACATATTGATAAAATCTGCTCAGTTATCTCTAAGACGGTTGTGAATAAAAATTACGGTGATTTTTTAACTTTCATGTTTGTTTCTGACAGTGCAAAATATTCAAAGACGCGAAATGGGGTCATGAATCTACGCTACTTATTTAACCCATTTTAGACAAATCTCTGTAGGAAGCTTTCATGTATCAAGCTAACAAATGGTTTTTGTTTATCTTCCATATCTCACATTCAATTCAATCAAACATTCAATTTTATTTGCCGGCTCACCAAAACGAAAATCTCAGAAAATCTCCTCATAAAAATCTGAAATATTTTTATTACAATCAATCAGTCAGCAGCCAATAGAAGTTCACGAGATTAATTTGTTTAATTTGGAATGGGAACTTCCTGCCCTATTCGAATCCGGGCCTGACTGCCCAGCACACTGCGCCAAGCCGCCTCGACCACTAGGCTATCACGCCCGCCCACATACCTCTTCATAAACACATCTAAACATACATATTAAAAAATTAAACAAATGTTTAAATCACCGACATAAACATTTTTTACTATATCCAAAAAATGACGTGTAAAAAAACATGCGAGACCATCATCTGCACTCGACAAATGTTTAAGACCTACTCTTCCAGCAGAAACTCACACAAATCCTTATAAAAAGGATTGTTACGTCAATGGAAATGTGGCGCATTTCATGCTAAACTTTTCATTTATGCGCCTCCATCTATACGTGTTTGTGTGTGTGTGTGTGCGTGAGTCTGCGCGTGAATGTACGTAAGTGTACACGCATGTTTGTGTGTACGTGTGCCTGTATTGTATATGCATGCTTGGTTGATGCATCTGAATCGAATTGCAATGACATGAGCATCAATCATTGAAGCCAGACAACAAAGCTTACCAACGAACACAATCAAAAACGTGCAATCATATCTGCACACACACACGCGCGCGCAAACACAAACATAGACACCCCAAACATTCACACACATTCGCAGCGACACACATATGCACACGCACATTTTGAATCACATTGAGACCCATTAATGCACACAAAATTATTCATGCATGTATGAATGTTCGCACTTCACTATTTACTCTCTCACACATAACTTACACATGCAAAAACATTTCATAAACACACATTTTCATTAAAAAAAACCGTTTTTGTAATCAAAAGCTTTCATGATCTACACACACACACATACATATAAATGCCCACACATGCACACACACTCACACACACACACATTACACGATCACAAATACATGCACAAATACATTAACAGTTAAACACACAGACACACATTACACAAATACAAATACGTGCACAAATACATTAACAGTTAAAAACTCTCTCTCTCTATCTCACACACACACACACACAACACAAACATTTTCTTACATACTTACATACAATCCGCAATCATAAACGTTAACATTCACATTCGAACCTGCTCGTACATGAACACGAAGGAAGGAACTTATCGAAAGAAATAAGAGCAGGTACGTGATCTTAATAATATCTTCATAACTATATTATATTGCAATATATTACGCTACGAACACATAAAAATGGAACGCTTATTTCACATGTGTATATTGTGTATATCACTCATGATATTATCATTACCATCTTCACATGTGTATATCACTCAAATCACATACGGATTCATTAATTACTTCATTCAATTTATCACACATTCATTCATTCATTCGTTCGTTCGTTCGGTCGGTCGGTCGTTCGTTCGTTCGTTCATTCATTCATTCATTCATTCATTCATTCATTCATTCATTCATTCATCCATAATATGTTTAATTATTTTGGTTTCATTCTATAAAATCTTGAAAAAAAAGAATTATTCGACCATCCATCAATCCATCCAACTACACGCTAATGAGCGTCTAACCGGTCAACAAACCAATCGACCACTCATCACTACATCACCATAGCAACAAGGAGGAAGAAGATTTTGGCGGGAAAACCTTTGAATTACGAGGGGAACGTTTAATCCTTCTTTACAGTTTGCTCTCCACTCAGATAACCTCCCACACCGCATTGCATCTTTACGCTTCACTTGTGCACTCTCCCACACGAGTCTGTTTGTACATATGTGTACATTTGTTTGTACAGTGCATACGTGCACCTAGACTGCATGCATCATTTGCATATTCTCCATAAAGTTTGCAAATGGTTTTATTGCGGTTGTATGATTTCCTCTGTTGTACTACTCCATTGTACCTATTTTTAGTGGCATAAATGTGTATCTAGTTGTACATTATTCTGAAATTTTCTATAAAATTTGACACATTTAAACAAACTCGTTGGGACAACTTGAATGGAAATTAATTTAATATTGTATTGCAGAATTGTATATCTGAATATATACATAATGTGTTTAAGAGTATGATATAACCGAATGTGTAAATAAGCTTTTTAAACATTGAAATGATTTCTAACATAGCCAGCCAGCCAGCCAGTCGGCCAGTTGCACATAAACGTTGTAATGCTAACAAGTGCGGAGCTGAAGATGCTTGCACGGCTGAGGGCCACACCGAGTGAGGTCTGCTGCATCCTTCTTCAATTAAGTATCCAACATAGCTGCTGCGTTATTTCACCCACATCTCCGCAAATGCATGTCTTCAAAACGTACTTTAGATGCAAACTTTAAACGTTCACTCGTGCATGTTCGTAACAAACATGGACGAACAAATGAACAAAAATGTAATTGAGCAAACGAACGAACAATACGAACCCAAGAACGTTCCCACGTGGGTACTTCTAACAGAAAATTTTGATCGTAATAATTTAATATGCATTCTGCAATGTCAGTTTGTGTAACTAAGTGTATACACATGTGTGTGTGTTGTGTGTGTGTTGTGTGAGTGCGAGTATGTGTTTGTGCACGTCTTAATAGGAGTTTTAATTAGATCATTTTGCACGCAGGCGTGCACACAGCACAGATGCATGCGTGCACAAATATATACAATACACATCATGAATATGATGGTGGGCGTGAAACATGTGGAGAAAGAAATTAAACAAAGTTAAAGAAAAATAAAAAAATTAAGGAGAAAACTAAAAGGAAAAGAGAGAGAGAAAGAACGAGAGAAAGACAAAAAGAAAAAATTAAAGAGAGAGAGAGAGAGAAGAAGTAAGAAAAAAATTTAAGGAAGGAAAAAAAATTAGAATAATAAGGAAAAAGGGAGAGAAAGAAAAAGAAAGAGCGAGAGAATAGTTCAAACTAACAAGGATGTGGGCGGGCTGATGGGAATATTTAACGCACGCACGCACGCACTCGTACAAACACGTGTAAGAACTCATACACAAAACACATACAACAACTCACATCCACATACACACACACACACGTACAGACGCACACAAACGGACAGACACTTGCGTAGAATGAAGTGGAGTGAACTGGATGGTTGGTATTTATTGCTCGTAAAATGAGGAATCACTTGTCGCTCTTCTTCTTTCTGTAGCTGCTGCCTCCTCAACACGATGAACCACGTGATGCAATGACGATGATGACGATGACGTTGTTGTTGTTGTTGTTGATGATGATGTTGTTGTTGTTGATGATGTTGTTGTTGTTGTTGATGATGATGTTGTTGTTGTTGATGATGTTGTTGTTGTTGATGATGTTGTTGTTGTTGTTGATGATGTTGTTGTTGTTGTTGATGATGATGTTGTTGCTGTTGATGATGATGTTGTTGTTGTTGATGATGATGTTGTTGTTGTTGATGATGATGTTGTTGTTGTTGATGATGTTGTTGTTGTTGATGATGATGTTGTTGTTGTTGATGATGATGTTGTTGTTGTTGATGATGATGTTGTTGTTGTTGATGATGATGTTGTTGTTGTTGATGATGATGTTGTTGTTGTTGATGATGATGATGAGAACGACAACGATGATGACTATGAGGATGACGTTGATGATGAGGGTGATGATGTCGACAAGTAGCAGCAGCAGTGGTAGTAGTAAAAACAACAAAAATAGTATTTATAGTAGTAGTAGTAGTAGTAGTAGTAGTAGTAGTAGTAGTAGTAGTAGTAGTAGCAGCAGCAGCAGTGGTAGTAGTAAAAACAACAAAAATAGTATTGGTAGTAGTAGTAGTAGTAGTAGTAGTAGCAGCAACAGCAGTGGTAGTAGTAAAAACAACAAAAATAGTATTGGTAGTAGTAGTAGTAGTAGTAGTAGTAGCAGCAGCAGCCGCAGTGGTAGTAGTAAAAACAACAAAAATAGTATTGGTAATAGTAGTAGTAGTAGTAGTAGTGGCAGCAAAAGTAATTATAGCTGCAGAAATAGTAGCAGTTGAAGTAAAAGTAGTAGCAGGGGAAGCTGCCAAAAAAGTAGTAACTGTAGTGTAGTAACAGTAGTAATTGTGGCATTAGTAGTAGTAATGCAAGCTGTGGTAGTAGTGGTGGCATGGTGAAATCAGTATTCAAGAAACACCTGTCCTCAAAGAATTACTCGATCAGGCTTACATTCACACATTGAAGCCTTGCGAAAAACGCTTACACGACTTCTCGTTAATTTTCTGATTTGGGCATAAACACAAAGAGT
>NW_008704865.1:643614-697044 GCF_000326865.2 Helobdella robusta
CACATATCAGTATACAAACATACATATATATATATGTCAGAGGACAAACACTCACACCACACACACCACACACACGCGCGCGCGCGCGCGCACACACACACAAAGTTACAAAAACAAATTCAGCATAAAAGAGACGAGACGAACAAGGTATGACATCTGACCGCATTGACCTTTTGAAAGGCAAATCATGTTTCAATGTATTCCTTCACACGTATATGAGTCTGTGTGTGTCTGTGTGCGTGTCTGTGTGCATATCTGTGTGCGTGTGCTTTCATGTCCATTTATGTAATATATATGTATTTGCGTATATGTCTGTCTGTGTGTATAAAACTATAAAGAACATCATAATTGGAGTTTTTAGATGCATCAATGTATTTCTGCTAAGATTTGTGAGTGTGTGTGTGTATATACGCCATAATGTGTGTGTCTGTGTGTGTGTTTGTGTGTGCGTGTGTGCTACTATCTGTTGTTGTATTATTGAGTCAGTTCACAAATGAACGAATGCAACAATCTGATGTTTCATTCATTCATTCATTCATTCTTTCTTTCTTAAGATTGTGAGTTCGTTTTTAAAAGCATCGTGTTGTTATTCTTGCGAGAGTTTGTTGTTGATGATGTTTATGAATGTGTGTGCGTGTGTATGTGTTGTTTCTGTGTTGTGTATGTGTGTGAGTGTGTGTGTGTTGTATGTGTTTGTGTGTGTTTATAATTTTAATTACGGTGTTGTGATTTTTCATACAGTATATGTTTTTCATATAATATTTCATATTTTCATCATCACCATTTGGATTAATATCATAATTGATATCTATCTATCTATCCATCCATCCATCCATCCATCCATCCATCCATCCATCCATCCATCCATCTATCTATCTATCAATCTATCTATCACGGTCATCAGCATCATCATTTCTATTCAATAATTTAACAACGAAATGACGGTTAATAGCCAGAGAAGTCATTATCATAAAATCACGTCATCATCATTACCATCATCACTAACTTCATGTAATTATTAACCATCGACTTCCGGTTGACCTCAACTTGACCTTCAATTTTGGACCTTGGGTCACGTGACGAGGCCATCGACAATAAGTGGTGACCATTCCAAACTAAACCTTGTTATATAATTTATTTGTTTTAAATATTTTGTTTTTGCCTAATTCTTTTTATCTCAAATTGAACGCTAAATAATAATTGTATCAACTTGCACTTTATTAGTAGTCTGTATTAATTACATAAATCAATAAATTTAATCAATTAATTTATTAACTAACTAATTATCCAATTGAATTAGCAAATTAATTAATAGGCTATATGCTATCGAAACAACGTCACCAAAGAATCAAGAGATTAACGTATATAATTAAAAAATAAATAAATAAAAATAATAAACTGATGAAAGAAAATATCATTAACAATGGTTACCAGAAAGAATGCCCTGGAATGACTTGGTGAGTTTGCCAGCAGTCCTCAAACTTCCGATGAAGATGGCTGATTGACCGTTGAATTTTGATAACTGGCGGCCTTATTTGGTAGGGGTGTTGGAAAAAATTTGGCCAATTTGTTAATTAAACAAAAAATTTGATTATTTTAAAATGAAGATTTAATTGAAAAACTTTTCAAATAAAATATAAGCATATTTCTAGCTAGCCAATCAAAAATTCGACCAAACGACCGACCAACCAACCAGATAGTTTTTTGAATCTCGGTTCTTCCTGATCAACTTGAATGGTTGAGTTGGAACCATTCCTGTAGAAACGTACCACGTGATGCTGACCATCGTTGACCTTTGTGTAGAGGTCATTCACAGAGGTATCGAACGATCCGAGGTTGTAGACGGCATACACGTTGCCTCCAACCTGGTAGGGCGATCACGGTGATCGAGTGAATCTCAAAAGAATCTTAAAATCTCAAAAAAATGAACATAACGATTGTAGTAATGTTTATTTAATTTTCTATTATTATCATTTTATCGGATGAAATATTTTAAATAGTCTGAAACTGAGATGATGACATCGTTTAAATGATGACAACCTTAATGGCCTGGACGCTAAGAGGGCTGCCTCGTTTCAAAAATCCATTTATCCGGCGTTACTTGGAGGATGTGACAAATAGAAACACGTACTTATACAGGCACACACTCAAACACGCACAGATACATACATGCGCAAATCATCAAATGAACACAAGCACACAAACAAACACACACACACACACATACATACTAATAAACACACTTACATATACCACACCATGTAGGATCGTATGCATACACAACAGACAGATTTTTAATAAAATTCTGGTTTCTAATAATTTTTGCAGAACCGAAATTTGTAATTTTTCTTGATCAAAAGCTAACTTTTCGCAATCACGTTCATTGCAAATCCAGCAAACTTGCTAGAGCAATTTGTGTCATCAACAAAATACGTCATTTCGTACCACCGACAACTTTGAACAGGCTCTATAAATCTATTTGTTTTTTGACACATGCTTCATACTGCAATAGAGTGTACTTTTTCGACAATAACTCATCCCATCAAAACGTTGAGGAAAAGAGCAGTAAGAATAATCCTTTTGTCAACAAGACGTTTTCACGGTAAACCATTATTTATGGCTGCCAAAAACTTTAACTTTGATCAGGTAAATATTTATCTCTCAGTAAATTTTGTTTATAGACAACTCGCTGGAAAACTACTACAAATATTCAACAATTATTTCCAACATGTTAATAATAAAAGAAAACAAAACTACATCAGATCAAACAAATCTAAAACAAATGTTCTATTTCATCACATTCTGTGTAGAGGAACAAGAATGTAGAATCAGCTGTTAAAATCCGACTTTCATCACGATTCAGCATCACCATCTGAATTTAAAAGAAATCTGACATACTTCATCACCGATTCATGAACGTGTGAATGTGGATGGATGTGTTTGTGAGTGAGTATGGATGTGTGTGAGTGGATGTGTTTGTGAGTGAGTATGGATGTGTGTGAGTGGATGTGTTTGTGAGTGAGTATGGATGAGAGAGTGAAAACGACATGTGTAAATTTGCTTTTTTCATTTAAATGTTGTAATTTGGAACAAGTTAATTCAACATTTAATTTTTTCCATGTAACTTTTTCCGGTTGAATCTCTTTTTGTCTTTCTTGAGAACAGATGTTTATTTAATTTTTTATTGACATTTTGCAGAACTTTGACAATTTATGTTCCAGGTGGTTGTGCTAGTTGAGTTCTTAAATGAACTCAATCACAACCATCTTGCCTTCTAATGAATATGTTGTATCACATTGAGGAGATTGTATTATTGTATAAACATACATCGGAAACACATGCACGCGCACATACAAACGCACACACGTACACACACACACACACGCACACACACACACACACGCATATGTAAACACACATATTAGTTATTCACCACAATTATATCAATAGATATTGGCATTAGCATGGTGGCCGTGATAAATGAAGTATGATTTAGAGAGACATTCTTTCGGTGAGGTTTTCAGTTTTTTCTTCTTTCTTTCTTATCACTACTACTACTATTACTGCCACACTACCTTTACTACTACTATTGATAATGCTACCACAACTACAACTACTTCAACTTCTAATATTACAACAAAAGTTACTTTTGCTGCTACTACTACTACTACTACTACTACTACTACTACTACTACTACTACTACTACTACTACTACTACTACTACTGCTACTACTACTACTACTACTACTACTACTACTACTACTACTACTACTACTACTACTACTACTGCTACTACTACTACTACTACTACTACTACTACTATTATTACTACTACTACTACTACTACTAATGCTACTACTGCTACTATTATTACTGCTGCTGCCATAGTAGTAGTAGTAGTAGTAGTACTAGTAGTAGTAGTGGTAGTAGTAGTAGTGGTGGTAGTAGTAGTGCACATTTGTCTGCTTTTTGTCAGCAACTAATTCCAACCGACCTCATTCTGATGTTGATTTTAAAACTCTTGTTGTTTATTTTTGTATGTTCATCTATGTTGTTGTTTATATTTGTATGTTCATCTATGTTGTTGTTTATACTTGTTTGTTTATCTACGTTGTTGTTTATATTGTTTATTTATTTATTGTATGTATTTGTTGTTTACGTTATTGCTCTGTATGTTGTTTTTGTTGTTGTTGTTCGTATCAACAAGTGTTTTTCATACTTTTTGGATGGCAAGAAATTAATAAATAATTCAATCATTTTTTGATAATTATATTCTCGCCAACACTAGCAATATTCGAAACAATGTTTTTATTGTTATCTTTTCTATAGCTTTGTTTTTTCTTTTGTTAATTGTATTTTGGTTTTTTTTATTCTTTGTTATTACTCTTTTTTATTTTTTTGTTTTTATGGCCCACGTAAATAAATTTATTGTTTTGTCATTCTTGTCACAGATATTATGAAAATTGTATAAGATCTTCAATTACGATGTTTTCGTTGTTGTTGTTGTTTATGTAATAATATTTTTTCTTTGTAATTTTTAATAGTATCTATGTCGTTGTTGTTGTTTTTACAGTTGTTATTGTAGTTGTGGTTCTTGTAATATCGCTCGTCGCATAATTGATGAAATTATTTTTTATTTAATTTATCGTCCTTGCATATTTCCCGCGTTGGTGTTGTTGTCATTGTTGTTGTTGTTGTCGTTGTTGTGTTTTAAACATTTTGTTGTGTTTTAAACATTTGTTGACGTTGTTGTTTATATATCTGTTTATGTTTACAATGTTGATGTTTGTGTTGTTGTTTGTTTGTTTGTTGATGTCGTTTGCTTATTGATGTTGTTGTTGATGATGTTGCATTTTTTATTCATGTTTATGTTTATAATGTTTATGTTGTTGTTGTTGTTGTTGTTGTTGTTGTTGTTTGTTAATGTTATCGATGTTTTTATTGTTGTTTATGCTGTTGTTGTTGAATCAAGGATGTCTAACCGTGGCAATAAAAATGCATTGCTTGGAGAGATGAGATCATGTTTATTGCTGTTTAAATCGTAATTACTGATTTCAAATTCTACTATTTAAATTTGTAAATCTTATTAAAAATTTATACTAAATTTTTAAAATGAATTATTAATTATAGCAACAACAACAACAACAATAACAACAACAACTTCTACTACTACTACTACTACAACGACTATTACAACCACTATTACTACTACTCCAGCTACTACAACTACTACTACTACGACTATTACAACCACTATTACTACTACTCCAGCTACTACAACATCCGTCTCGCCATCTTCACGATCGTAACATTCATGATAGTTTTGCAATCATCGTCTCCAGCAATTTATATAATGGATCGTCATGTGCCTTTTTTCCATTGAATTCCCGCCCAAAACCAGAAAAAATGCAAACGATTGTATAAAAAAAACAAAGAGATGAAAAGAAAGATGAAACAACATCAGAACAAATAAACACGCTAAAATGATTGAAGTACAAATTTTGTTTTTGTGAAAACAATTCAGTGAATGTCAACAACAGAAGAAGCTGCCGCAACAATAGCAGCCACAGCAACAACAGCAAAAGCAGCAACTACAACAACTGCAGCAGAAATCAAATCACATTAATCAAAAAACCAGATGATTGCAAACATTAAATATTTCTCAAATAAACTTTACGGTAATAAAAGCATCAACAAAACATTTTTTTAACAGCAGCAAATAACGTTAACAAAAAATAACATAAAAAAGAAAACACATCAACAAATATCGCAGAGACAAACATGAAAATAACAAATTTGCCCAAAGAAAATAATGACACAACCTCATTACTTTTCAACATTGTTGAACATCGTAAACATTAAACTGTCTTCGTTCAGTCGTAACTTCACGGGCAGATCACACCAAATCACATCAGCATGTAAAATGTCAACAAAATACATCAACTTACAACATCTACGTTAATAAACAACTACTCCATTAACATCAAAAAAACGGAACAAGATCGACAACATCAAAATGAATAAAAACTAGGCTACAAAATCATTGACAAGCTATCGCAAACAACAACAAAATCAACAATGTTAACAAAAACATCAAACGACAACAACAACAACATTACAAGTTATAAATAACTAACAAAGCAAAACCATCAAACCAAAAAACCAAAAAACAAACAACACCACACACCAGGTAACCAGTCAACCAACCAACCAACCAACTAACCAGCCAACCAACCAACCAACAATGCCAACAAGTAATTATTGATCTCGACCTCACACGGTCCCAAATTAATCAAACATTTCCTTCAAAAATAATACAAAGAAGAAAAAATACGTGAAAAAAGCATCGTAAAATAAAAATTGAAAATGGGATAAAAATGCAAAGATAGTGGAAAAATGCAAAATACAGAAAAAACTTGAGAATGATAACTTCAGGAATTTGTTACCAGCAACATGTTGTGGTTATACGTAGTGTTCAGATCAGCAACATTTCTTTTCAATGTTCTCATGCAAACGTTTGCACTTTTTTTTAGTTCCTCAGACGCATTAAGGCTTGATAGATTCAATTGCTGAGACATTTTTACGCATAAAATTGTAAGATGTTGAATTATTTATCTGGTTTTATTATCGAAAAAACTGTTGTCTGGAAGAGTTTTTTTTTGTATGCTGGCCTCACATGTGGATGTGAATGAATGCAGCCATGCAGCCAGACGTACCATCGTAAATGTGGACATGTTAGTGGAAGACAGCAGGGGTCAGGTTCATGCATCGGTGTATGCATGCACTGAAACAATTGCAATCATTTACAAAGGATTGAAAACGCAAAAAAATTATTTTTATAAAAACAACTCATTATCAATTTTTAAAGCATTTAACTGTTAATATTTGAACGTAGTTGCGCACAGTGTCACACAGTTGGTTTTTAAATGTAAGTTTTTGTTGTACGTAAAGTAAGAAACGTGGAAAGCATAATATACGCGCACGTAAATACAACAAGTGATACCCACAGACACACACTCACGAACACAAACAAACACTTTCACACAAACACAACAAACTCTGGTTACAAATAGACGATTGCAGTTTCACTCCTAACTCCCTGTTTGTTCAGTTGCTATGAAGAAAAATGACAAGCGTAAGATGCCATTAAAATCTGGATTACCAATCTGGTCCTTGAAGTTTTGAGTTTCGCGGCAAAAAAAGTTTTGCGTACGATTGTTTGGAAATGAAAAAATATTTACGAACTCGTCTGTTGTCTGTGTTTTTGTGGGTTTTTTGCGGTTCGTTGAAATAAATTTATGCCATTAAGTTTGTAGGGGGTGGTTTTTATTTTGGATGCACTTCACTGAGTTGTTTTAAAACGCATCACACCGAACGAATTACCATCTTAATATTCTTTAGTGGCCGGCCAACACCCAGCAAATGTATACGAATGACGTCATTATACTTGGTGCTCGCTTTCAAAGAACCTAGGTCATATGTTACCTCGTCATGTTATAACTCAGTGTCTCTTCCTTGCAAGGTTCAATGATGATTCATCGTGACGTAAGAGCGGTGCTCAATTAATGAGGCACACAGATAGCAACACTTTACATGAATTATAAATAAGGTGCAGGCCATTACGTCATCAGTAGGCGTTGGGGCCGTTTGTTTGTTGAGTTGTTTGCTGTTGTGTTTTTTGCGTAGGTAACTGAGTGTGTGTGTGTGTGTCTGTGTGTGTTATTGTGTGTATGTGTTTGTGTGTGTTGTGATAAATTGGTGTGTTGTATGAGATTGTGTTTTGTCGGCTGGCACATTCTGTTGTTTGTGAGTTGTGTTGTTTGTGAGTTGTGTTGTTTAGTTTTGTAGCTTCTGTTGTAGAGTTTGAATTCGGTGATGATGTTGTTGTTTCTGTTATTTGTAGTTAAATATTTTTAGAGATTTGAACATTCTTCTGCATTTTGTTCAGAAATAGTTTCACGATGTTTGTTTTATAATTTTTTCAGTTTGTTTCATTTCTTTGCTAGGTAATAATTTACACGTGATTTTTAATAGAAGAAAAAGTGCGTACGTGTTTATCGGGTTGATATTTTATTTACGGCTAATTTTTCAGTGACGTGCTGTGCCTGTGCATTTGCAATGGAGGACTTTGGAAGTTTGTAGAACAAATGCCTCCAATCTCAGTTCAGAGATGCTAAAATATTCATAAGCACTCGCCGAGTTGGATGCTTTATTAAAAACACAAACACATCAGCGTGTTTACAAGTTTACAAACACATAAACTCCCACACGTACAAACATAATTTCATAAAAACATACATACACACATACACGCTATCACACAAAATAAACAAAACTCATTGAAACAGTATGGCGCTGATACCGATTTGAATAATTTTCAAAAACGCCTAAAAATTTACTAAAATTAGTGAAAACGTCCTCGGTTTAATTTCGTTAAGCCAGATAATTCTCTAAAATACGTGACGTGATCCAAAACGAGCAAAAAAACTTCAAAAAATTGGTCCACAAAGGAAAGAAAATTGGATGAAATTAAGTTTAACGAATGGGGAAGAAGGTTAATTCAATTCGTCACATTTTAATGCACTTTTTATTCGAAACACTCTTCGCTTTAATTATAAACTAAATAAGCAGATTATTAGTTAGGATTAGAATATTAACATTTTTTAAATTTTAATATATACAAATAGATGAAAATCAACCAATTCAAAATAGAGGAATTCATTGGCTGATGAGCTGGTCACGTGAAGGATGACGGCATCGGATTGGTGGGTGCTGAATCCAAAAGCCACCCGGTCTTCTGACGAATGGTGAACCATCTTATCCAACGTTATAGTTATGAGCCCTCCACCGCGGTTGAATGTCCAACTGTCCGCATCTGTTCCGCGTGGGTGGGTGGGTGGAAATTTATACGGTTAGCGAACAGGGCGAGTTTTAAATATGAACAGCATTTAAAAAAATTAAGTAACGATTTAATTATTATTATTATTATTATTTATTCTTAACAATAGATTTAACAAATTTTCATAAGAATAGTAAAACAAAATGTACAGTTGAATTGAAATAAAGTTGAACGTAGAATTGAACTAAAGCAATCACACTTTCGGCTATAAAGTGCGTTGAAACATTTACGATGTTGCACTAATTTTGTTCGACAACTTTTAAAAAAAAAATATTTACACCTACGTCCGATTCAAACATTTTAAAAACTCTCCTCATCTCAGGTGTGGTACATTCTGAGTACGTTTTTAAATAGGCTTTGTTGCACAGGCAGTCAAATTTTTATTATTTATTCATATTTTTCTAAAATAAGTTTTTTAGGTTTGACGGTTGAATTATGCGTAGGACGTTGTGGGCTGTTGTAGTTTTTAACGCTTCACTCGCGACTATAGATTAGGGGGATTGTCTAGTAAAAAAAAATGCGGTATGCAAATTTGCTTAAGTATTATTTATATTGAATAACAAAATTGTGTGTGTGTGTGTGTGTTTATCTGTGCGAAGAACAAACAAAAAAATGATAAAATGAAAATTAATGAAGAAGAAATATTTTGTTTTTCTTGCCTGGTTTTGCCAGATAAAAAGAACTAATATATAATATAAATAAATTATGAGATAGATGTTAAACACACACATACACACACCACACACTCACACACACACACACACAAATATATTTAAAAGCTCACACACTCGCACGCACACATTACATATATAAAAGTTTCATTTATTTAGAATGAAATTGATTAAAATTGTCCAATGAACGATGCTAGCAAGTGCTCTTGCTAGCATCTAAAGATGCTGCTTGCTATATGTCACTTAATGGCTGAAAGCTTACATGCACTAAAAAATTATCGACAACGACAACGTGAAATTTCATTTTGTGATTTCAAATCCTATTAGATGATGTTTCTCTGATCAGTCAGTTAGCCTTATGGACGAATGAGTCAAGTAGAAAATTTTAGAAATTTGTTAAGACATAATTTATTCATCAGACTTCCATTAATCGGTGGTCCGTGTTTTTTCATCGGAGAAAGGTTATGCCACCCTCTTTTGAATTATTCGGAGACATAAGAAAACTCGGCCAGTTGGGACCTTGCTCTTTTTCAATCATTCTCTCGCACTTTATTTTTTATGCTCTTTTTCTTCTTCTCTCTCTCTCTCTCCCTCTCTCTTTCTCTATCTCTTTCTTGCTCTCATTTATGAAAGCGTGAAAGTGAACTTGTTTTAATAGCTGAAAAATGCCCGTCAGACTTTGCATTTCATGGGAATGTTTATGTTCTGTTCTGTACACCATGGTTTTTATTTGTCTCCTCTGTCATTTTGTAGGTTTGTATACAGGTTTGTTTGTCTGTGTGCTTGCATGTGTGTTTGTATGTACGTCTGTGTTTGTATGTTGAAGTAAAACACACGCAAAGAATCGCGTGTTTTTTTATACTTCAGCGCAGACAAACAGACGAACGGTGCGAAAATTTTATGTTGGAACGTCCCATTGTCCTCTTACTGCTGCATAATATTTTATTTTATTGCCATTTTTAACAATTTCCTTCTTTTCATTTTTTAAATCGTTTTTTCTCGGCAAAACTTCCTAATTTTTTTTTGTAATTTTCTTTTTTCTTCGTTTTTCTGTTTTGAAGGACTGAAATTGCTGACAAAATGGTCAAACCAGCAATTCATTATAAAGGATTCAAAACATCCAACATCATTTGAGGTCTGAATTGCCTGCTAACTTTTCTACACAAAAACGTTCAAACATTTTATCTTCAAATTTATTCCAACTATTCACAGATGTGTCTGTTGTGCGTGCAAACGAGTTTGTTAGGCACATGTGGCTGACTGGTTGTGTGATTGTGTCTTTATAAATGTGTGAGTGTAATTATGTGTGTGTGTGTGTTTGTATGTGTTTTTGTGTGTGTGTGTGTGTGTGTGTGTGTGTGTGTGTGTGTGTGTGTGTGTGTGTGTATGTTTTAGTGTATGTTTTAAAGATGTATGATGTTTATACGCTCATCTATTCGTAGTTTTGTAAATGCATTCAATAAACGTTTGACAAACGTTATTATTTGATGTACGAAGCTACTAGTAAACACGCATACATATACATATAGAGATGTTTGATGACAGAAACACGTACACAAACACACACACATAGGCAAGCACACATCTGACTGATGCGAGTTATGCACAGGCACGCAAACATTCTTGCTGATGAATAAAATGCTCGCCAGTATATTGACACGACCCACAGAGCAAATTTGCCAACTATCGATATCAGAGTGCTGAATTGTGAAAATAAAAAAATAAAACAAAAAAAAGCAATTATATTTTTTTGTCGAACTCATCTGCTTTTGATCATTGCAAAGAATATTTATGACTTCTATGTTCATTACATTTTTGGCTAGCTGTTTCAACATTTTTGTCTTTTTCAATAAACATTTCAATGGCATGTTTTGTTGTCAAGAGTTTTTGGGTACAAAAAAGCAAAAGAAAAAATACCATGTTGAATTCCCAAACATTAAAATTTCGAATCAATTTTTATTATGCTTCATTTTTCAAAACTTATATTTGTCGTTAGAAAATAAGTTTCAATTTTAAATTCCGACTAAATAATTAACTTTTACTTTAATATTTAGAGTTTAATGTTTCGTTTAATTATGAATTTTTTAATTTTTTTATATGTTTTTAATATTCAATTCATTCAACATTCTCTCCATCCATTCAATTATTCATCCGTCCGTCCATCTGAAAATGAAAGCATTCCCAGCAGACTTCTGTTGAGGTTTTATAACATTGCAACATTCACCAACAGCATGCTACTCTCACATCGCCTCAAGATGTTTTTTTTTCTTTTTTTTCTTGAATTAATTACATTTCGATAATTAAATTAAGTCGCGAAAGGAAATGGAAAAAGTTAATAAATGCAATGGGAAGATGGAGCAAGAACAAAAAATTACTGAAACTTGAATCTATTCCTAATTCCTAACTTCAAAGACCTCACGAATTAATTAAGGACGAGTAAAATAAACTGAAACCACCAAATTCTACTTAATAAAGTAATAAAACGAAATGAAAAATTATAAAAAGCCATACCGAAGAATCTTCTTAAAATTTATTTAGAGTAGAAAACACCAAAGGGGCAGAAATTAATTTGAAGGTTGAAAGCAAAGTGGCAAAATGACGATAGTAGAGAGAGAGAAAGAGAGAGAGAGAGAAAGAGAGAGAGAGAGAATTAAATAAAGTGAAAAAAAGATTATATGAAATTGGAGAGAGAGTAAGTGGAGAGGAAAAATCGAAGTAAAGTCGGAGAGTCATCAATCATTATCATTAATCATGCCGCCTGGATCATTAGCGGCTGCATTCACTTAATTTGATGGTAATCTCTCGTTTCACAGCCCTCCGTCAAGAAAGTTTCTCAAAAACGCGATGACCAACTTTGAGGTCGGTTTATAATTTATGAGAAATTTTAATTAGGGAAGTTTTGTGAGATATTAATGATAATGATTTTGAATTAATTAATTAGTTAGTTAATTAAATAACTTATTAAGCCTTTTGTTTATTACGTATTCGGTAATATCATTGATGAAATAATTATCTCAAAATCACATTTAACAGAAACTTTTTTTATATAATGATGAATTTATTATATTTTCTGTTATTTTTTTACAACTTTACAAAAATTAAGTCTCAAGGCTAGCAGAAAAATTCAAAAAAAGGCCTACTTATGCAGCTAAATTTTAAATCCAGTCAGAACTAAAAACAAGCAAACAAAAACAAACAAAGGAACGAACGAACAAACAAAACAAACAAGAAGACCAGCAGCCGCAAGCAACCGAGTTAAGCACTAATTAGCGCAGTAAATAGGAATGAAGGCGTCTACCCCATCGAGTCATCATGCAATATGCATCCACCTCAAATGTTAACAACACTGCTACATGCATACATATAAATGTTGAAAGGAGGTCATATTTTAAACGGTATTGTGAGAGTTCTACCAAATTGTTGGCATTAATCAATTTAAAGTTTGTCTTTTCAATTTTCTTTACTAGAATTTTCTGGAAATTGATCAATTTGTTGAAAATAGAATTATCCAAGTTCATCATGAAAATTTAATGAAACTGCTGCTAAAGCCTTATTTCGATTTTTCATAAATATTCTTTAGTGCAGGTTTGGCTTAAATAATTTCTTTAAAAAAAGCAAAGTTCTTTAGCAAAGTTCTTTATCTTCATCTTTGTTGTTGTCATTTCTTTGTTTTTCATTGTTGTTGAAGTTAGTATTGAGGCGTCAAGTTGGTTATTATTCTTTGTTAGATGTTTATTTGGGGTTTAATGATATCTTTTAGGACAGCCTCTGCAATTTTTAGATGTATTATGTTGGCGTTTTGATAAATTATTTGTGTGGTTGTCAAGAATTTGGCGGGTTATTGGAGTTGTTGCATGTGTTGATTGCAAGTGAGATTTGAGGGCCCCTGTTTGTGTATGCATTGTGAGACGTCTTGATAGTGAAGTGGTCGTAACACCAACATACCAATGTCGTCAATAGGGCATTTAAATTCATATAATATGTGATTACGCTTCAAAGTAGAATCGTCTTTAGGAGTGCAGCCGTTCTTTAAAACCAGTTGTGATGTATATCCGGAGTTTTATTTTATTAGCAACTTTGATTGGAAACTATATAAACCAAACCTGCACTGAAGATGATTTATGAAAAATCGAAATAAGGCCTTATTTGCATGATGAATTCTGATAACAACAGTTTCATTAAATTTTCATGATGAACTTGAAAAATTCTATTTTAAATAAATTGAACAATTTCAAGAAAATTCTAGTAAGGAAAATTGAAAAGACAAACATTAAATTGAGTAATGCCAACAATTTGGTAAAATTCATACAACACAATACATATATGTATATACCTAAACTTTCGAAACACATGCATTAAAAACCAAAAAAACCCAAATTATCCATTTACATTCACAAATGAAGATCAGACAACACGTCGCAAATGAAATAAATAAATGAACACAAACAATCTCTTGCAAGCATTTGAAACATGAGTTTGTGTAAATTTATTCGTCTAAATATCAAAATAAATTATAAAAAGGTTTTTATAATAAAAACCTTTTTATAATTAGAAATAAGAAAATACGAATGCCCATTTATGTTAACACATCAGCATACCAACACGTAGGCATACAAACACATACAAAAATCCATACAAACAAACATACAAACAAACAAACAAACATACAAACACATACAAACACAATACATACATAAATCCATAAAAACCTAAATACAAACAGGCATACAATAGTCCAAACAATCTTACAAGGAAATGTTTTTTAGTACGAGCCCATATAGATGTGTGTATATCGATGAGATGCAAGATTTTTTTTCGGTTTCGATTAGATTCGATAATCGTTAGTTTGTGTGTGTGCATTTGTGTGTATATGTGTGCGTGTATGTGTGCGTGTATGTGTGCGTATTTTTGTACATGTGTGTGCGTGTGTGATGCATCTGTATATAAATGCACGCACACAACACACTGACAAAACACACACACAGGCATATATATGTATAGGTAAAAATTTGAAATTTGTTAAGAAATAGTATTTGAAATATTTTTATCTTATTTAACAACATACTGAATATATAAGAATAAAACTATATTTAATGAAAATAAAAATGTTCTCTTTATATTTCTAGATCATTCTTATGTGTCTGATATGCGTTTTAGTACATTTATGCTAGTTGGTAAACCCAAGGGAGCAAAGGTTTTATCGTAAATTGTAGGTTTAAAATCTTAAACCATTCCCACGTCACTAAGGTGTATATATTTCAATAGTCCTTTGGGATCAGAACACAACTCTTGGTATTATTACGATGGAATAATTTTAGGTCATGACATGAAAGTTTCTATAAACTAGAAAGTTAGAACAAATTTTTGCCAGGTTTCAAATTTATAGGTTGCATGAAACTTTCGCGTCTCAATTATTTCCACAAGTTCGATTTATTATCGTCCCATTATGAGGTTTCCCCTGTGAAATGACAGTTACGTAAACATTTACAAATGACACAACATACAAACAAAAACATATGCATGCATTGATGAATGCATTGATGAATGCATGCATATGTATATACATAATGCATTCGCGCACACACACACACACACACACACACACACACACACACACACATTATATAAACACCTTTGCACATACATACACACAAACAAACACACACACTAACACACAAGCGTGAAGACAAACAAACAAACAAACAAATAAACATACCACACGCATTTATATATGAAGTTATATGAAAATCATGAAAACCTGGGAAGATCCAAAAAAATTTATGCATCAGTCGATAGATGCGGTGATAGATGGACGGAAGGATAAAAAATGAATGAGTAAGTGGATGACAGGATGGATGAATGAAGGATAGAAAGATGGAAACATGATTATAGCACAGATAAGGATAAGCCATAGATTATAATTGATTGTGTTTGTTCCTTTCTACTTGCATAGATGTGTCTGGTGTCTTTGTCTTCATACGAGGTGCCATAATGATGACGATGATGGTGTTGATGTTAATGATGATGATAATGGTGGTGGTGTTGATGGTGGTGGTGATGATGGTGATGATGATGGTGATAACGATGATGAAGATAGTGGTAATGATGTCATTGATGATGAAGACGACGATGAGGACGGCAATGATGAAGATGGTGATGAATGAATGCTGCCACTATCTGTAATGTTGAAAATAATACACTGACTAATGGATAAGAGTATGTCAAAAAGGGTGATGATGAAATGATGATGACGACGACGATGATGACAGCAATATTAAATAAAAAGTACTGATAAACATCTGCTGGTTAATGAAAGTCGGAAAATCTATCGATCCATCTATCCATCCATCCATCCATCCATTCATCCATCCATCCATCCATCCACCCATCCATCCACCCATCCACCCATCCATCCATCCATCCATCCATTCATCCATCCATTCATCAATCAGATGAGATGAAATGAAATGATGTGATGCTCCTCTATAATTCATTTTAGGCATGTGATAAGGTAGGTACGTTGATTTTTCAAGTTGGGTTTTTTGTTGTTGATGTGATTGTTTTTGTTGTTGTTGATAATGTTGTTGTGTGTTGTGATTGTTGTCGTTGTTGATGTTATTGTTTATTTTTAAAATTTTAAAGAATATAAATTTTGTATCTTCTAATACAGTTAATTCTTCCAAAGCAAGTTAACTGTTTTTTTAGATGTTGTTTCAGTTGATTTTGTTGGTTGTAGAGCAGAACTACTCTTATTATTGTCACTAATGCTCTATTTATTGTGCTTATCTTTTATTATGATAACACCAAAAGGTAACATAGCTACCAAAGCATAGATAATTAAATATACCATCAAATTATTTGGTCACGTACTGTTGCATTGTCTTTGTTTTTACTGTTTGACATGTTCCGGTATGTTTAATTTACTAATTAATTTTTTTTGGCAAAATAATTTTTAATTTTGTCAACTGTTAATTGAATTGATGTCAATGTAGTTGCTGTGACGTGTTGTCATTACACTGAGAAACAGTGTGGTAGTGGTTAACGTTCGTTATGACGTCAGGGTTCATGTCAATTTCGACAGTAAAACACATGTAATTTATAATAAATTTATTATTAACATAATTAAATAATAAATTATAATAAATTTATTATTAACATAATTAATAATAATAAGCAAAATGTTTGTATAAATTGAAATCAATTCCGGTTAAAATTATTACAACTGCTACTACTACTACTACTACTACTACTACTAATAATAATAATAATAATAATAATAATAATAACTATAATAACAATTAAAATAATAATAATAATACCATCATCATCATCGCCGTCATCATCATCATCGTCACTTGAACTCACCTGACGAGCAGTACGGTCCAATAAACGAAGTCATATCACAGTAGCAAGATGATGAAGACGACGATGATGACAGAGATGGGGGAAATGATGATGACGATCTTTCAATGCACACTCCACCATTGAAACAAGTGATTTCTTGGCAGATTCCTGAATTATTATTATTTATTATTTTATTATAATTATTATTATTGCAATTATAATAAATTATTATTAATAATATAATGCCGATACTGGTTATGATAATCATAAATATAAATAAATTAGATTAAATCCACCCAGCGTCCAAGAAACACTAATTAATGTGCGAAACACAAAAAATCCAAGTTCTTACATCACACAAACACTGCTACAGCTATTGCTGCTAGTGACGATAATGATGATGATGATGAGGAGGAAGACGATGATGACGACGACGACGATATTGATGATGATGAGTATAATGCTGCTACTGATAATGGTGATAATGATGACGATGATGATAATGACGATGGTGATCATGATAATGATGAGGATGAAGATGGTGTTTCAACAAAATGAACATCACAAGTAAATAAGACAGACAGATAAACAAAACTTGAACGAAACACTACAGCGAAGGAAGGACCACCGTGCATGTGGAATGATCACCAGCCAGTCGACAATCTAATTGACAATTAAAGAAGGCTGGGCCTCTGGCTAATGAATAATTTTCTTCCACACATATGCACATAAAAAAACACACACATATATACACATCACATACAAAGCATACACAGACATATACACATATATACAAATTACACACACTCAAACATTTGATGAAATGGCATCAATGAAATAACAAACGATAAAATGACACCAACAAAGATATGACAAGAAAATGATAAATGACATCAACAAACTTACAAAGATGTGATAACAAAATGATAATAAACACTCCATCCTCCCAATCTAGGTACACTGCTCTTGAATTCTTAATTTAATTAACGAAAATTGCACCAATCAAACTTAGCGCAAGAATTAGCCATGTCCGTATATAAGTGCGTTTTGTAAACAATCTGTGCGCGAGATAACACACACACACACATACACGCACACACACACACGCACACACATACACACAATCACATACACTTATATACATATCACATACACATAGAACGCTGACAGACACAAAAAATTGATAAATAAATAAAATGAGTTATTAAATGTATCAATCTTTTAACATGTATCATATATCAACTAAATAAGTAAATACATGAAAATATATTTATTTATATAATTGTGCGTGTGTGTGTGTGTGTGTGTGTGTGTGTGTGTGTGTGTGTGAGAGAGAGAGAGAGAGAGAGAGAATTCATTTATAATTACGTGCTAGGCTAGACATAAATTTTTTTTATAAAAATATGTTTTCGGAAGAAAGGCATTCGAAAGAGTAGAAATATAAAAAAAAATGGTGAATTAAATAAACAAAGAAGCTACGTGACGATGGAGCTGGGAGGTAGTCGTGTGGAGTGTGGTGTGTGTGTGTGTGTATGTGTGTGTGTTCTGTGCAGTGTATTTCAGATTGTTCGTTTGTAATGTTTCGGAGTGTGTTTTGGAGTGTGTTGGTGTGTTGTGGAATATTGAAGCGTGTTGGAGGTTGCTGGAGTGTGTCCTTTTGTTGGTCAACTTGTTAAAATTAAAACTTCAAACAAACAAAAAATTAAAGAAAGAGAAAAAACTAACAATGAATGAACAAAAGTTTGAAAAATTAGTTGAAAAAAAAATTTTAAAACAAAGAAGAAATAAAAAAATAAAAGTTTTTCACAGAATTAAAAGTAGATAAAACAACTAAATTGAATAAAAATAAAATGCAAAACAATAAAAAAGAAAACAAAAAAGAAAAAGTGATAGAGATGTGCTAAGAAACTGAGACGTGATCCAGCCCGTGGCATCACCTGTTCAGCAATCAATTGCCCATGTCAGCCACACACAACATGCAACTTATAATATACAAATTATACAAAACATACAAATTATACAAAACATACAAATTATACACATACAACCTCCTATTACACAGAAGTCAATAAATACAATGGAAGGATACAACGATTAAAAAAAATAGATACAAGACGAGGAAACCAAATCATGACAAACTTTTTTAAAATTCTATGAAAATCTTTAAATTCAAAAGTAGAAAAGCATTCCATCTATTAATAGAGAGCAGAGAAGTTATAAATATAGAATCAAACTGCAATACGAAGATGAGAACTTACAAAGGTACTCTATAAATATGCTTGTATATTACGGTAGTGAGTAGACCACACACGCACACACACACGCACACACACACATACACACACGCACACATACCCAACACAACGCGCGCACACGCACGCACACACTACCCATATTTTGGAATTTAATTATTATTAAGTAAAAGTAATTAATGTTTACTAACGATAAACGACTGTTATTACTATTGTATTTATAATAATAACATAACAATGATGATGACGATGGGCGATGATGATGATTATAACAATAATAATAACAACAACAACGTCATAGCCATCGCTAAACACACATACATACATATGTTCATACACACACACACATGCACACACAAAAACGCCAACACACAAACACAAACACACATGCATGCACGTGATAAATCAATTGATAGATTGCACTCCATCTCTAATAATACTTTAAAAAAAATTTCATTTTGTTTGCAGTTCGCCCCATACTTTTGTAACACCACAACTTTTGTAGTATTGAATATACTGATTGATTACAGTATTAGTAGTTTTCCTGCAAGTACTACTACTATTACTGTTAAGAATCATCATCGTGACCAACATCCTTATCATCATCACCATCATCATTATCATTGGTGACACGGTGGGCATAACCAACCAGCATAGCACCCAACATTTTTCATTTTTCAACGGCCCATGATTGATAGGAAGTTTCAATCAGCTGATTGACATTTAGACCGTCACGTGTCCTTCCATGTGCGCTGACGTCATATCTCTCCGACGTCACATCTGATGTCACGGGCAAACGGATGTTGAGAAGTATGCAAACAGTCAAATAAACACCTCCACAAACACCCACACGTACATAAACATTTTACGTTTGTGTGTGTGTATGTGTGTATGAGTGATATTTGTGTGTGCGCGTGTGTGTGTGCTCATTCATGGCCTTGTTTTTCAAGGTGGAAGTTGAATGAGTTTGTGTGTGCCGGTGACGTTGCTAATAATGATGTTCCTTCTCATGTTGCTGCTTCTAAAAACTCATTCACATCTGTCATGTCGCATAACTATTCTTGCATCTCAAGAAGTAAACACGTGTGGCGTTCGTTTGAAGGCAGAAGTGGGGAGAGGAATTAATTGCTCAGTTGGCTGAAGCTAGCAAGTGCAGCACGTTGCAGGCGCTGATTCATTCCAGGGGGTGCTGAGCCAAAATTTTGAAGCCGGCGTCAATAATAATTTTTTAGCTCGGATGATTTTCATTTTCAGACAAAATATTTGCTATATTTTATAAAAAAAATAGAATATTTTTTTGTGTTTTTGGCATCATTTATACTTTGAATTTAACTTCTTTAACGTGCGTGCATGCATACAAACAGCTCACAAACCAAACAAGTGTGAAGGAGGGTACTAGAATCACATTGAAATATTTTAAAGCACTGTTCAACATACAACACATACACACACGAACACACACACACACGAACACGCACATACATACACACATGCATTCGTGCATTAATGTGCTTGTTTAGTTAATGTGAATAAGACTTATTCGCTTTGTAATTCCAACCGAACTCCCATTAATCAAACGCCTTTAGGTGGGTTCCTCTCCCTGCCACTGCATTTGTCTCTCTTTTTTAAACTCTCAAAATAGAAACCGTAATAAAATTTACGGCAAGCAAAACAGAAAAAATATTTAAAAAAAACAAAAAATAAATGAATGAATGAACAAATGAATGAATGAAAAAAGGTATGAATGAATGAATGAGCAAGCAGTCAAACATCAGAAACACGAACCAACATGATGTGAACGTACAAACACCAGCACAAAAAAGTTCACAATATTTTGCTGTTTGGCATTTCATTTCTTGACTTTTATTTTCTTCCTTTTCTATCATTTCTGCTGACTCACAAAGCCACGAAGTTGCCTGCTATTTTGCGGTTGAAAAGTTTGCCCCATCCTTTAATTGAATGTGCCAGCGGATTTTTGCGTCCTAATTGTTCTGCTTTCATACAATATCTTCAACTCTCGAACTTTTAATACTGAACTTTTAATACTGCATATTATGTGCGTGTGTGTGTGTGTAAGTGTATGTGTGTGCGTGTAAATTTAAGTGTGTGCGTTGTGCGTGAGTGTGTGTGGTTCTCTGTTATGTTGTTGCATTGCAATGTTTTGTATTGTTACAGTGTTGCAACAGGCACCCAGAGGTTCCATTTGCAGTCTTGAGGCTAACGAAGCGGAAGTTTGAGTGTTGGACTGTGCGTATGTGTGTGTGTGCGTGTGTGTGTGCGTTAGTGTGTTTGTGAGAACTTTTTTTGTAATTTTGTGTGCATGTTTGAGTACGTGTTTGTGTGCGTGTTGAAGTGTACTTTTTGTGTGCTTTTTTGCGCGTGGTTTTGTGCGCGCGCGTGTGTGTGTATGTGTATTTTATGGTCGTTTGTGTTAGTTCATTGATTGATTGATGGATGGTTTGAGTGACTGACGATGATGATGATGATGATGTTACAAATGATGATGATTTGGTTTGATTTCAACATAGTAGAGATAATTCTGGTAATTATGCTAGTTAGGTGGTAAAATTAATTATGTTAATTAGTTGGTGACATTAACTATGTTAATTAATTGGTAACATTAATCCTAATGATTGATTGGCAACGTTGTTTAAAATATGGTGTTGACTTAATTGATGCCATTTAAAAACTTAATGGTTTTTTTTTTTTTGTTTTTATTGTTGATATTTTTTCCAAGAAATGTTGTTTCGGTTGTTATCATTCATGACGTCATAATTACCATGGTCGTCGACATTGTTCTTCATTAATGATGACAATGCACCTCAGGCATTCACTCACACGTATGACTACACACACACACGCACACGAACGCACACACATACACACACGCACGCACACGCACGCGCCGCACACACGCCGCACACGTGCTAACACGTAAAATACTCAAGTATCAACATAACGAAAACACACGCACAAGCTTACAGTCAGACACATGTACAGACACATTTGAAGAATAAACGTCAGACATATGCATGCAAATTTGTACACACACACACATACAGACACACAACACACACACTTGAACAAATACACGCAAACGCAGAGAGAGAAGCACACGTACTAATAAATAAACTAACTACTTATATTTCATTCAGGGAACCAACACGAATTCTCTCCGTATTAAACGAGCCTACTTTTTCTTATAATAGTCCTCAAGAGACTTAAGCATTAGAGCGTTTATAAAACATTCCAGAACATTCCAGAACATTCCAGAACATTCTAGAACATTTGAGAACATTTGAGAACACTTTAGGAACGTAGAAGACGTCGTTTTGTCAAAATAACGCTGAAATTATGTGTAGGTTTTATGCTGCTTTATTACATACATGATTCGTCTTTTGTATGTGATGGTGACGATGACGATGTAATTGTATCTTCATACGAAGATAGTGTAACGACCGCGATGGTGTAGCGGTAAAGTACCTGGCACTGCTATTAAAGTGACCGCATTCGATTGCAAAGATATCCCCGCTTATCACATACAATGCGTGATGGGTTGTTCCACGTGTATTTAAATGCACAGTGTATTTGTTGTCGATGCTTCTGGAAAATATTGAAAAGAGAACTGTAAAAGAAATAATAATGAAATATTGATGAAATCATTAGAAGAATTATGATCAATATTATCACCAAAACGACAGCCAAAATTATGATGGAACACATAATTAATAATATTGATGAAAAGCCTGACATTAATGGGAATAATTAATTTAATGTACTACATCATCAGGCTAATGTTAATAATTTGATGTATGCCTGCATGTGCCATTTCAAATTTTATTTCTGGTTTATTTTTTAAATCTTTCTTAACAGTTTGGTGGCCGTTTTTGTAAATAAAATTATAAAATAAAAATAAGATTGTTTATTTGCTTTGAGAAAAAGAAAGGAAGAGGAGAAGAAACAAGATTCAAGTAGAACCAGTTTATGGAGAATAAATAGTTGTTAGATGAGATTGTGGAAATGACTCTGTCCAAATCTAATTTTTATAACATTTCAATTTTTTCGAGAATTTACTAAAGTATCAAATAAAAATTTTGACAATTTAGTTCGGATATCCTGTTATTAATTTAAGATTAAAATTGTTTAAATTTAAGTTTTAAAATTTATAAGTCATCAGATGATGGTGGTATCAATTTCTGCTTGAAACTTTCAACGGGAGTTTTATTTTATAGTTAAAATTTCTGTTAATTAGAATTTTATTCGAGTCTCCAGCAATTAATTTCCAGTAAATATCAGAGCCATATAATGTTGTCGTGTTTTTTTTTCAAATTAAAAAATTTTACATGCGTTTATAATTGTTTTTGCGATATAATATTTATTGTGCACTGTACTGTGCACGATGAGTCTCTTAAAGACTCCCTACAGTAGTCCTGTACCTTTATTTTTCTTTGAGGTCGAATAAAATATTGTATTGTATTGTGTATTTAATTAGTTAGTTGCCAAATCGAGGAGTGTAATGAATAATCTATTAGCAAACAGTTTAAAAAACACCGTGCACAAATTTGGTTTGAAGCATTTGATGCTGACTGAAAAAAGCAAAGGAAATTTAATGAGTTTTTTTTTATTTTTTTCAACAGCCCATAGGCAGATCATAGTTTTTACAAATTTTCTGACTAGAAACAACATGTTTTTGCTAACATGGCACACACAAAACGGTACAAACAGTATCTTTTTATTCATATTCAAAACGCGTCGCGTGCCAGCATACGTGCTCTTTCAATAGTTTCAATAGTTTCCAGCAAACATGTCCTAATGTCACATTCAACAGTGACTGGAGATAATTTATTTATTGCTGGTAACCCTATGACGTCATTATGAAAATTGAGAAAAATAATATAAAAATGCGTTTGGAAGAGATTTGTGTCAGCCGTGTGTGGTTGCAGTTTTTAATGCTGTTGATGTTGTGGTGATTTTAATGTTGTTGATGTTATGATGTTTATAATGTTATTGATGTTACGATGTTTTTAATGTTGCTGATGTCATGATGTTGTTGTCTTACTCTCGATTGATGGCAGCATGCAACTTGTTGCATCAGCATGCAACTAGTTGCATCAGCATGCAACTTGTTGCATATCTTGTTAATTAATATCTGCGTAGTTGCAGCTCATAAGAAGTCTTATTTGAGTTTAGTCCGTGTGCAGCGAAATTGTAGACCGGTTTGAAAATTTTATTGTGGTTATTGATGTTTACGTGTTTGTTAACGTTGCGCCAACTATTTTGGCTGCATCGAAGCCACGTCTTAACAAAGCAGCAGCAAATACCTCAATCAAAAACATTATCAAAAATTCTGCCCTTCTCATTTTTCAAATTAATGCAAACCAAAAAAATAAAACAAAAAAACAGAGCAATTTTTTAACATGTCGGAACTAAATTTTTTTAGCTGAACTCAAAGTTTTTCATAAAAAATTTTAAAGAAAAAATGTTTCAATTTATTTTTAGACTGAATTATACGCAAAAAATATTTTTACAGCAGGTTAAAAGTAAATACACTGGCTTGCACTTGCGAACACGCGAAACTTGCCCGCACACAAAAACACACTCGCACGCACAGGGAAACAGCCATCGGCATTGACTATCACAAAATCACGTGGCTATTGACGTCACTGCATACGCTTCATTTGCTATTGCGTCACACTGTCTGATGACGTCATAATATTACAAATGAATGCGTAGCAGATAACAAATGCAATAAAAATTATGCTAGAAACAATGGAATGGATAGAGTACGAAGTGCAAAATAAAATAGTCTCACTAAAAATGTGATGCCTGCAATTTACATCAATGAACATTTGTTAAAAATGATGAATTTTGACAACCAAACATAACGGGTTACAAAAGAGGCCACAGTTGAAAAAGTTGCAGTGTTTGCAGTTTTTGTGGTAGCTACAGTAGCTGCAACAGTGGCTGCGGTGGCTGCTGTAGTTTCAAAAGCTGCTGCAGCTGCAGTAGTTGCAGCAGTGTATCTGTTTGGTGTGGAAGTTGTTATTTGATTTATATCTTGTTCCTCTTCACTTATCTCTTCATTCTCATCTTCTACCTCATTTTTCACTTCAGACATTCCTTATTCCTTTTCCTTTGTATACTTTTAAAAATCTTTTGTTTACATTTCTTGTATTTTTTCCATTTTTCATTTAATTTTTAAATACTCGTTTGATTTCTGTGAAAAAACTTTCAAGTAGTCACTTTTTCTCATTCTACGGTTTTGTTATCATAGTTAATATAATATTATTATAGTTATTAAAACAAAAATAACTAACTCTCATATTGATTCTTTGTCGCCATCATCATCGCCTCCATCTTAAATATCTCATCACCAAGTTATTTTATCAGCATCATCATCAACATCCTTATAATCATAATACCAATCATCCACATCATTACCATCGTCATAATCATCAACATCATCATCACAAACCTACGATAACTACTACTACTAATAATAATAATAGTAATAATAATAAAAATAACAAAAATAATAATAATCGTCATTATCATTATCATCAACAGCAGCAGCAGTAGCACTACTATCATCAGCACCGAACCATCTTCCTACTCGTCATCATCCTCATCGTTATCACGGCCATCATCACATTGAAAGAAATGGAATTTATTTGCATTTGATAGCCAATCAGAACCTCCCCACCGCGTCTGCAAACACAATCACAACCAATCAACGTTGCCCGCCTCCGTCTCTCGGTTACCATGACAACCGTTACGTTTCTGTTACCATGGAAACTAATTTTTTACGCATTATGGTTTCCGCCATTTAAAATAATTGACTGATTAATTCATTCATTTTTTTCATCGCTATTTATAAGATAAATTTTTACAGTGTTTTGTTCGATTGTTTGATTGACACATACACAAACATACAAACACACACACACATACATACACACACATATATATATATATACAAACATATACAAAGACACACACACACATATATATAATGATTTATACACACCCATCAGCATGCACATGCACACATACATACACATACACTATATAAATTGGTAGAAGACCATATTTTATACAGTATTGTATGAATTCTACCGAATTGTTGGCATTAATCCACAACACTGAAATACATAGAACTATTAATTACACTTAGACAAACGCAGAATTGCGAAAAATAATTAAATAAAAGTATCTATGCATGGGAATGAAATGATATCTTTTTGTTGTCTTTGATAACCCGCGGAAATTTTGTTTTGTCTGCTTCCGCTAGCCAGAGGCTTGTACTGTACAATCAAGGAGGTAGTTTGGTTATAGTCACGTGATGATGTTGATGACGTTGTTTTTGACAATGACGTCATCATTTATACTTTTGTTGTTGTTGATGTTGATTCTGTTGTCTAATATGTTAATGTTATTTTTTTTGTCGATATTCTTGCTGATGTTGCTGTTTTTTAGGGTGTTTTTATATTTATTGGTTTTGTCATTATTATTTTTATTAATGTTATCATTATGATTATTTTTGTTGTTATTATTTTTGTTGTTGTTGTTGTTATGGTGTTGTTGTTGTTTTTGTTGTTGTTGTTGATGGGATCAAAGTGACGGCAATAATTATAACGACGGTGTTAAACAGCGCAGAAAAGCGAATGCTTCTGGTAAGATTGTGCTGTGTGCAACAAATTATTGCAAACAACAACAACAACAACAATAATAATAATAATAATAGCTAATTATGTTATATTAAATAAAATAATATTAACTCAATAAAATCGATAAAATCCTAAAACTAGCGTCTCTGTTTTTTCACTTTAAAATGAGTACTATGATGATAGAGTAGTACATAAAAATAACAACAAAAACAACAACAACAATAACAATAATAACAATAACAATTATTAACGTGAACAATGGATGGTTGGATGGGCTCCGTATAAATCAGCTAGTTATAAGTAAAAATAATTATATCCAGCTACGTAACGTGACGTCATTTTTGCCCATTGTTATTAATACTATTGTTATTAATGTTGTTGTTGTTGTTGTTGGTCGTTGTTGTTGTTGTTGTTGTATTACTGACTTAATATAGTTTGTTCTTTCTTATTGTTGGTGTCATTTATTAAGCTGTTTGCGTGGTTGATGTATTTGTGAAAACTTCAGTTTTTTTTAAAAGCGTGCGGTAATAAACTTGAATACTGGCGATAAATAATTTTACCAATGTAATTTTTGTACCATGATGTTGTTCATTTAGTTTGTCTTAATCTGTTTTGAATCATTGGTAGTTGTCTGTGAGCTTGCAAGAGTTGTGACAGAGTTAGCGGCTTCGAAAGCAGCCTGACCCCAATAAAACTTGGCGACATGTTTCTACCCTGTCCGAATCAATTTTGTCTCGGCGACTTTGCGTTAACATCAGCAACAACATCTTGTCGCTAAAATTATCATCACCATCATATCATTATCGTTTAGATTGTCTTTTAGTCATCATCTTCATCGTCATCATCACTTTTGCATTTCTATTCTTATCTTGTATAATCCTATTTGTCATCATCATTATTTTTTAATAATATTAATCACACTAGTGGCACACAACAACAACAACAACAACATACATACATACATAAATACATATACATACATACATACATACATACATACATACATACATACATACATACATACATACATACATACATACATACATACATACATACATACATACATACATACATACATACATACATACATACATACATATCGTAATTACAAAGGAACAACATAACAAAAACAAAGAACCAACAGCCCGGCTAAAACCTCAATTTTTCACACCATAGATAAAATACTAGGATTGTTTTGATGGCACGTCCTCTTTTAATGGAAAACATTTATAATCAACAACAACAACAACGACAACAAAAACAACAGCAATAAAAAACAACTACTTGAATAACAAGCAACAAACACAACAGTGTAATAAAAGCACATCATCGTCATTATCATCTTTACTATTTTTATTAATATTATTGTTATTATTAGTATTATTATTCTTACAACACTAAAGATGATGATGATGGTGATGATAGGCAATGATAACATTAATGATGATTCAAAAGCCGATGGCAACATTAACTTAATTACATGCATTCATTGGAATAATGACAGCAATAATTTAATAATAATAACAATAACAATAATAATAATAATAATAATGAAAATAATAATAATAATAGGGTATTATAGATAATGATACTGAATAAGTAATAAGTCTGATTAATGGTTATTACATTCAGATAAATTCAATTTAATTTATTCATAAAATCGAACCAGACAGAATCGCGAATCATGGAAAGAAATGAAATGATCTGGAGGCCACATTAATGACTATCAAAATCAATTGATGCAATTATGGTGATGATGGAAAAGATGATTTTGTTGCGACAATAATAACAAGAAAATAACAATAATAACAAGAAGATAACAATAATAACAAGAAGATAACAATAATAACAAAAAAATAACAATAATAACAACAACATAACAATAATAACAACAACATAACAATAATAACAACAAGATAACAATAATAAAATGAATTTCTTTTTCACCTTCATCTTCCAGTTATTGTAACAGCTCAAAAGATCCAAACAAAAACTGATCATTTGTATTATATTATATGAAATAAATAAATTGCTATTATTATCGTTATTACTACTATTATTGCATTAATGATGATAATAATAATAATAAAAAGAAGAAGAAGATGATGATGATGATGATGATGATGAAGAAGGGAGGAACATTTTATTATTGTTATCTTGTTGTTATTATTGTCGTAGTGACATCAACATCATCATCGTCATCATTACATTAATTAGCATTATGAAAATGATAATAATAACAAATAACAATAATAATAATAATAATAATCATCATCATCATCATCATCATCATGAACTTAGGAAAAGCGATATATGTACGTTGAATTAGTGCTCAGTTAATTGTCAACAGTTGAGTCCAGAACAAAAAAAATGTCTGTATGTGTTTGCGTGTGTGCGTGTGTTTATGTGCGTGTGTATGTACGTATGTGCGTGTGTGTGTGTATGTGCGTGTGTATGTACGTATGTGCGTGTGTTTTAAAAACTTTTATGTCTGTATGAGCGTTTGTTTATGTATTGTATTGTATTCACTGCGTTTATCCATGCATATGCCTTCGTGTATGTGTGTCTGTCTTTTTGTGTGCTTGCACGTGCATGTGTTTGCCCATCCTTGTGTAAAATTTGCGTGTGCGTGCGTACTGATATGAGAGTAAAAAATAAAAATTTATTAGCAATATTTCATCTTCGGTACGGTATAAAAAATGGCATTTAGTTTGTATTCTTTGCTAACATTTTTAGAAAGATTATTCTTTAAAAAATTCATGTCTTAGATGCTCTATTCATGATTGATGTGCTTCAACAGCGTAAGATTGCGATTAGGTGGCTGGTGTTGTTGCTTCTGTAGTTACTGCAATGGCCTCATTTTTTTGTTTTGCTGCTGTAATGGTGACGATGATTCTGTTGGCTGGCAATGACGACGACAACGAAGATGAAACACTTGTGTTATTGATATTGCTATTTTTAGCTGAATTCTATTTTTTCATTTCAATCTTAAACAAATCAATAACTCATAATTCATACTTTAATTTTTTCTTGCTGATTTGCTGAGAGCTCGTTCGACTACCCAGCAACAACCATTTTAAGATTTATTGTCAGGTTAACAACAATATTCAACAATAACGACATTAATGAAATATTAACACGTCATCTTCGTCGTCGTCATCATCATCATTATCATCAAAGTTTTCATCATCATCAATATCTTATTATCGTTATCATCATAATTATCCACATCGTCATCATCACTGTCGTCGTCGTCATCATCATCATCCAAATTATCGTCATCTTCATAACCACCATCATCATCATTTTTGTATTCACGATCAACGCGATTACCACCTCTACCACCACCACCGCCGCTTCTACCATCTCAACTGTTGCTAAATTTGCTCGTCAGTTTAGTTTAATGTTAATAATTGGACGACTTGACGTCCATAAGCTCCATTTCGCGCCCCACAAAAGCCATTTATGAAACGATAAACATCGTTCTAACTTCATTGACGTATATTGTCGTAGGCATGCATACTGCCTGGTTCATTTTTATTTATCTCTGTATATGCTTATGTTTTCTATATCTATGTTTGTTTGTATATGTGTATAAATGTTTGTTTGTATTTACAAAGTTTATTCAAAGTTTTATTCATAATCAACAACATATCAAATAAGTGAATAAAAGTTATGAAGTTGAATATGCGGAGACCGAATAAGACTGTTTGTCTTGTGGTGAGTATAAATGTTTAGGTGTTTCATGTATGTATGTGTGTGTGTGTGTTTGTATGTGCGTGTGTGTGTGTGTTTGTTTGTATGTGTGTGTGTGTGTGTCTGTGTACGTGTGTGTTTTTCCCAAAGCATGTAATGACAAACAATTTTGCGTCTGCCAGACTTGATTTTCTGAAGAATAAAAAATATGAAGCCATACGCATATTTATTTGTTGGCGTGTATTTTTTAAAGTTTGTGTAATTATATGTTTGTAAGTATGTGTGTATGTTCATGTGTGTATGTATACATGCATGTATGTGTGTATATGTTTGTCTGTATGTTTATGTGTTGTTTCTTAAGTTTTTATATTTTTGTTAATGTTTTTGTATGTGTTGTTGTTTATGTTAATGTTAATGTTGTTGTTGTTTATGTTATTGTTAATGTTGTTGTTGTTAATGTTATTGTAGATGTTGTTGTTAATGTTATAGTTGATGTTGTTGTTAATGTTATTGTTAATGTTGTTCTTAATGTTATTGTGGATGTTGTTCTTAATGTTATTATGGATGTTATTCTTAATGTTATTGTTGATGCTGTTCTTAATGTTATTGTTTATGTCGGTGTTTTTTCAAGTTGACGATTTGATTACAATCTCCATTTGCAATTGGAGGGTGATTTTTGCAGGCGTCATGTGTGTGTGTGTGTGCTTATTTGTTTGTGTGTGTGAGTAAGTTCTTGTGTGTGTGTGTTTGTGCGCGCGTTTCTTTGTGTGGTTATGTTTGTATGTATGTGTGTACGCTTTCTAAAGAATATTCAATGAAATCGAAGTATAATGTATGTAGCCGATCCATAGAAGTAACAAAAATGCAAAAAAAAAATGAAATATAAAATAAAATATAAAATCTAAAAAAAACATCATTATTAAATAAAGCAGAGGGAATATTTTTTATTGAAAAATTCTAAAAAAAAAAATGAAATCCAAGCCGGTATGAAAAATTGTGTTAAAGTAATGGTCTCATTATTTAAACATCATTACACAATGCAAGGCCGCCAACAACATCATCAACAACATCTATGACACTATTAAAATAGCATTAACTAGGTTGCTAACATTAATAACAATAACACCATAATGTTAATGTTAATGTTATTGTTAATGTTGTTGTTGTTAATGTTATTGTTGATGTTGTTGTTAATGTTATTGTTGATGCTGTTATACACTTAATGTCATTAAAAGATGTGACATAGACAACCTGTATTTTATTAGCACTAAAAACATCAACATTCACAGTAACATTCACAATAACATCAATTTCAGCGAGTTTCAGCAACATTACAAAAAATGACATCAGTAACAAAGCCAACGACAAAGCATCACAAGCAAAGCTATCAATAGCTGTTGTTGTAAATGAGATTTATGTCAGTTTTTCGTTGACTGATCACCTCTATATTGAAGACCTTGTTTCGCATTATTAATTTTCTTCTAACTCTTATTATTTGTTTTGTTGTTGTTGTTGATGTTGTTGTTGTTGTTGTTGTTGATCAATGGCTCATTTTTGATGTCATTGACGTTGTTGTTATTGTTTTTGTTGTTTTCATTCTTTATGTTAATGTCGCTTATTGTAATTTTGATGTCATAGCTGCATGTCTGTATATAGTCATGTTGTTGTTGTTGTTATTATTATTGCTTATTGTTATTTATAAAGTGTTATTATTTTGATGTCGTTGTTGTTGTGTTGTTGTTATTGTTATTATTATTTAAACAAGGGTTGTAGTGTTGATGTTGTTGTTGTTTAGGCTGTTGTGGTAGCAGTCACATTTGACATGACGTCATAATTATTGTGGGCTATGATTGATGACGTAGTTATTGTTTCAGTGGTCTGTGTCAGGTGACGTACGTTACGCCAGTTGTTGTCAAGTATTTTTTATTAGCACACACACACACGCACGCACACTCACACACACACACGCACAAACACTGAGACAGACAAATGAACACACATACGATGTATAAACATGATGTACTTTTATGAAGTTTGTGGCTACCGAGTTTGACCGCAAAGAAATCCGCGCCTACCACACGCAGAGATTTACGTGTTTTTCAATACAATGCATGTTCCTCTAAGAAACATGTTATTATTATTGTTATTCAAAACTTACTTCCATTTGCGGGTAGAAGTAGAAAATTTTATCAAAAAAAAACTAGCCTTACACGTTGGCTCAATTACGTTAAGTAATTTTTTGTATCAAGGGTTTTTATATTTTTCGTTTATATATTATTATTATTATTATTGTTGTTGTTGTTGTTGTTGTTGTTGGGGTTGTTGTTGTTATTATTCTGTTTTGTGCCACCTTATGCTTTGTTGGATGCTAGGGATCATTTTAATCTGTTTATTTGATTTCTGATTTATTGTTCTGATTGTTTGTGTGTGCGTATTTCTATTGTTTGGTGTTTGTTTGTCTGTTTGTTTGTTTGTTCGTTAGTGTTTGTTGGTTTGATTGTTTGTTTAGTGTTTGTCTCTTCGTTCGTTCGTTCGTTCGCTCGTTTGCCACAAGTACGTTCTAATTTGCATGGCAATGACGTGTGTAGAATTATTTTATTTAAATCTCAATATTCGTATTTATTTAATTATTGGTTGATTAAGTAATTGATTGATCAAATAAATAATAATTGATTAATCAATTAATTAATTTGTTTTTTTTTTATTCTTTTGCATGATCGGGCTTCAATTAGGAGATTGTTCTTCCAATTCTAATTGTGATCATCTCATTTCATTCCACTTGGCATGCACTCTTTCTTTTTTATTTCTTTTCTATTATCGCTACTCTTCTTTTATGTCTTTTTCTCTTTTTCTTTCGCTCTCTCTCTCTCTCTCTCTCTCTCTCTCTCTCTCTCTCTCTCTCTCTCTCTCTCTCTCTCTCTCTCTTACTTTTTCCTCCCTCTTTCTTTCCCTTTTCTTTCATTTTTGAAAGATTCTGAAAAAATTTTCTCGTAAGAGACTCACTTGAAGCCGACAAATCCAGCCAGGTTTGCATTATTAATTCATTATCAACACGAAGACGTGTTGTGAAATTTTGGCAAAAAATATTTAAAAAATTTTAAAAATAAAAAAATTGTTTTCATTTACGATGAGTGATGAAGATGGATGATTGGTAGTGGTCAGATGAATGGATGGTGAGGGTCAGATGGATGGCTTTTTAAAGAGATAAACAAAATTTGATTGAAGAATTAGCGCTTGAAAAAATCACGATTGTTATTTTATTAAAAATTTTTCATAACTTTTTTCATCATTGTCACAAATGTTTTTGTTTCAAATGTTATTATCAAGTTGAACTACATATTGTCAAAAGCTAGCAAACGTAGCTAATATACCACACAATATTCCAATATGTGTGTGTTTAAATTTAAATATTTAGCTTTTTCAAAACCTAAAATATTTTTAAACCTTAACAAAGCCACACTATCGCATGGCAGTAGTTGCAGTAGCGACATGAACCACCGTTAGAAAGCAGTTAAATAATCGTTAACAAATGTCTTCAGACAGTGTGCACACAAGGGAATGCCTCGCATATTATATTTATATTCTACTTTAATTTATTTTATGCATTTGTGATAAAAAAAAACGTTCATCGCAGTGCCGATTATTCTTATCATTTCGAACAGAAAAATTAAAAATTATTTCTAAGCTTAATCTACCGGTGATGCTCATTATCATCTTGTCATCGTCATCTTATCGTCACAATAGTAATTTTTATTTGTTTATTATTCACTCATTTCTTTATTTTAAAAAAATAATTTTATTTTCTAACAACAATAAACTAACACGGGTCATTTTGCCAATTTCAACAATTCGATACAGGAAATGTTAGCTTTTAATTTGTGTGGCAAAGAAGTAGTTTCATCAGCAATTTTTATTATAGAATTTTATTCCATCCAAATACTCTTTTTCTTCAATTTTCGATGGTTCTTCTTTTAACTTTTTTATTGCTTCATCTCATGCTTGGCTTAATGAGAGTTATTTTGTCGCCTCGTTACGACCTTCATTTTGACTATTTGTTTAAAAATTAAATTGATATTTTTAAAAATTAACAGTAGGTGAACTACTGGTCATGTTAATATTTTTTGGTCTGAAAATAAGATTTGGAGTGGCATTATCATAATTAGTTGTAATTATTGCCATTATCATCATTTTCTTCATAATTACCATCATCATTGTCATCATCATCGTCGTCGTCATCAACAGCCCTGTTTGAAATGGATGAAACCTACTCGAGAAAGCATTCTCAAGCGATGGTTGATTTAATGTAACCATTTAAATGCATTTGTAAAAAGAAATGTTGGAAGACTGATTGATTAATTGATCGATTGATTAACTAAGCGATTGATTGGTTGGTTGATTGATAATGTGATTGATTGATCGATTGATTGATGCTGACTATGTGAGTTAGCGATTGAATGCTTGGTCGAATGATTATATGTGCGAATGATTGTTTAACGGATTTATTTGTTTGATTGTTGGATGGCTGGTTGATTAGTTAGTTGATTGTTTAGTTCATTGGTTTGTTGGTTGTTTGGTTGGTTAGTTGTTTGGTTAGCTGGTTGGTTAGATGGTTGGCATGCTGGTTGATTAATTGAATATTGGTAGTTTATATTGCAGAAAAATTAAGACATTAAAAAATTAATTAATCTTTGTTTCATTGCGGACCAAATAGTATTGAAAAATGAGGCATAATTATTTCTTTTTACAAATGCATTTGAATGATTACAATAAATCAACCATCGCTTGAGAATGCTTTCTCGAGTAAGTTTCATTCACTTCAAACAGGGCTGTTGATGACTACGACGACGATGATGACAATGATGATGGTAATTATGAAGAAAACCATGATAGACTTAACGAACCCCAGTGCTTGTTGTTTTATTATTTCATAAGATTCGAACTTTAATTTCAACATTTCAATGTGATTCGTTTCAGATAATAATTGATTGCACTGCCTCTTCTCTTGTGTCAAATCTTGCGCATTTTGTTTTTCTTCGCCCATGTCGAAAATGTCGTTGTAAAATTAATTGCTGTAATTTATGTGGTTGATGCTGACTTGTGCTCTACCTCCAATAACCTGCTTTTGTGACTGCTGTTGCTGTTGTTGCCTGTGTTGTTGTCGGTGTTATAACTTTTTGTTGTTGTTGTTGTTACTAATTATTAATGTTGTTGTGATATTGTTGTGATATTGTTGTTGTTGTTTTTTGTCCGTCGCTTGTTTGTTGGTTGGTGCTCCGTTGACGCTAGCAATAAATTCATTTTAATTGTGTTTCGCCCTTGTGGTTTTGTTGGTGTTGTTGTTGGTGTGGTTGTTGGTCTTTATGTTGTTGTGCTGTTATTTTATGTACCTTATATTTTATGTATATGTAGTACGAATATATTATATGTAGTACGAATGTATATATATATATATATATATATATATATATATATATCTATATATATATATATATCTATATATATATATATATATTCATATTGTATTTATGTATTTAGGTACAGAATATCGCATACGTATGTATATCGTCTGCATATGAATATTGTTTGTTTGTATGTATGTATGTACGTACGTACGTATGTATGTATGTATGTACGTATATATGTATGTATGTATATGTTTATATGTATATTGGATTTGTGTTGATTGATGAGGAACCAAGCTAACCATTTGTTTCCTGCCATCCTACTTGCTGGTTGGCACTCCAGAGTTATTTGGCACACAAATACAAGAAACTGCATTTTCTGAACGATGCCACATGCGTATGCAACACATCCGACTACGTTGTTTTGTCTTGTTTGAATCACGCTATATAATTGTGTGTGTGTATGCCTGTGTGTGTATGCCTGTGTGTTAGCCTGTGTGTGTGTATGTTTGTGTGTATGTGTGTATGTTTGTGTGTATGTGTGTATGTTTGTGTGTTTGTGTGTGTGTGTGTGTGTGTGTGTGTGCGTGCGTTCTAATATACTGATGTATCTTGCAAACATAAAAAGAGGCGTAAAAACTGAGAGACCAGAAAAATATGTAAATATCGAGGGTGGTTGTCGTGGAGATATTTTTGTAGCGCGTAAGTGGTTAAGAGATGCTCCGCTGTCTTTTGTTCGTTTATTTATAGAAATGTATATCTGTGTGTGTGTGTGTGCGTGTGTGAGAGAGAGAGAGAGAGAGAGAGAGAGAGGGAGAGAGAGAAACAACTTGTTTGCAATGAAATTATATGTTCTTGATGTGTATTCTTGTGTCACTTTCCAGTGTGTCGTGTATGTTTATGATTTCTGTCTATGTCGAGACTTCATTTTGGTTTGGTTAATGGTGTGTGGTTGGTTCTGGATGGTTCGTTGAAAGTTTATGCAGCGGTAAAATATGTGTGGAAAGTGTTTAATTATTGATGGTTTTAAAAGATTTTATTGTGTTCAAATTTGCAAGCGTGTATCAAGTTTATACAACGTGTTTGTATTATTTAAACACCTCTCCTTGCCATCTTTATGCCTGATATTTTACACCTGCCAATGCAAACATGCTTCTTTGTGAGGGTTGTTGAAAATGTTTTCAAGTTTGAATTGTGTGTTTGTGTGAAAAAATATGAAAAAGTGTGTTTTCCTGTATACCTCTTTGAATATGTGCAGATTTGTATGTGTGCTTTTGTGGTGTGTCCTGTAGTAGAGTGAGGCTTCGTTGGTTACATGCTGCTGATAGCCATTGATTAATGATGTTACCTCTCTTTGCATGTTCATTTCTTTATTTGCTTGGTTACCTCTAATAGATGTGTGTGCGATCATGGGTGGTAGCTGCTTGTGTGTATGCGTGCGTGCGTGCGAGTGTATGTGTTTGTTTGTCTGTAGGAAATCAAATTACTTGGGATTCATTTGAAGAGCCACCGGCTATTTTGTAGAGTTTATAACGTAGTTTTGCTAAGGTCTTACGAAGCTTTGCACATTAAAACACTTATGAATAAATAATGCAGTGAATTCTAAGTTGTGAACATTTGTAAACATGGAAATCTTTCGAAATGTTTTTTGCAACAATTTCAATGGGATGGCTGCAACACAATGCCAACTTGAGTTCGCGCTGTTCAACAAGTGCTACACGCACATTCACATTCCCACATTTCCTCACACATCCACACATTTCCTCACACATTTCCTCACACATACACACACATCCATACACTTCTTCACACATCCACACACATACACACTTCCTTACACATACTCACACATTCACACACATTCACCCACATCCACAAACATTCTCACACATCATCACACTTCCTCACACACTTTTTCACACATCCTCACACTTCCTCACACATGCAACGCAAGCGTGCAAGCAAACATAAACACAAATTATTCCTTCTGTCACAAAGACGTAAATTCATAAATTTTAAACTTGAAAAAAGAAAGAATGGAGGCAGGAATATGAAGGAAGAAAGAAAAAAGAAAAAAGAGATTAAAAAAGATTGAAGGCTGTGCACTTATGTATGTATGTATGTATGTTTGTTTGTTTGTATGTATGTATATATCTGTGTATGCATATATATTTGTAGATGTTTTGTGACTTTGTATGTGAAAAAATGTTTGTATAGATATTTAAACCTTTTGTTGCTTTTATATCATCTTAGTGCTGGTGCTTGCGTGCCTAGATGTTGAACATGTACAAATCTTTGTGTGGTTGTTTTTTCTTAAAGCTGTTTCAACCACACAGATATTTATTTCACTGCCAAACGCAATGTGAAAAAACATTTGAAATCTGAAAAATGATAAAAATTATTCTAATTAATAAAAAATTGTTTCAAATTTTCTATAAACTTCATACTAAAGTTTCTTCAAATAACGCGATTTAATGGACCAAATACAAGTTACCTTTACATCCCTTCTACTTCTTAAATACGACGCAAAGACGTCAAAACATTAAAAAAAAAGTTTAGAAATGAACGAAGAGAAGTAACTCAACGCCCAACCATCGAGCGTATTGTTTGCATTTCTGAGTAGTGCAAATATAGTCTGAAAAATAATAAAAAAATAACTATTTCGATTTTTTTCTTGAGAATATTTAACGGCGAAGCTAGAAATTTGCTGCTGGGTGTGGTTTAATTTTTTTGATAATCTTAAATAAACAGACAATTATTTATTTATTTATATATTTATTCATTTATTTATATATTTATTTATTTATAAATTTATTTGAAAAACCTGCCGACATTTTTGTTGCTCACCACTCAATTTTTAACAAATTTCCCTACTAAAACCAGTGGTTTTATGTTAAATTTAACTCGATTTTATTGTTTTTATTGTAAGAGAATCTGAAATAGTTTTAAATCGAAATTTTTAGAGATTTTCATAGAAATTTTTTCCATTTCAGACGAAACCTTAGCAAAATTTTTCTTTGATGAACAAAACACATACACACACGCGCGCACACGCATGCCAACAGACTACGCAAAATTAAATTTGTATTTAGTTTCAGTTTTATGTGTAAAACTTCAACATTATACTTAAGGAGGAGGTAGTAAGTGGGGTAGTAATTTTTATAATGGGGCTGTCAATTTTAGGCCTCCTTAATCCTTATAGATTAATAAATACAACACATTTTTATTGGTATGAACGTTAATTGTGGTTGTAGCGACTCAACAGCAGCAGCAACACTAGTAGTAATCGTAGTAGTAGAAGTAGCTGCAGCTGCTGCAGTAGCAGTAGCGGTTCTAGCACTAGCAGTAGTGGTGGATATGGAAATAGACCTAATAATGTAGAAATTAATGATGGCGGTAACAATGACAGAGACGGACATATGTATTGTGGAAGAAAAAATTATATCAGTAATAATAATAATAATAACATTAATAATAATAAGGAAAACATATTTTATTTTTTTTTCTAAAAAGATTAATAATAATAATAATCACCATCGCGAGAATTTGAATAATAATGCGTTTAAAAACTTGCGGTTGCAGTAAAGTTGGGCTGTTGTTTTTTTTCCACTATTGTCAAATGGTGATGGTGAGCTCTTTACAATGAGAACGGCATTTTTATTGAGAATTTTATGGCATTCTAGAGGTTTATGCCCAATATCCGATATAATTGCTGCTGTAATAGTAGGTAGCCCTGCAGTTTATAATGGAAGCAATAATGTAAGTTGATGTTAGTTGCAGTGTATTCACATGCATGTGGGTCTGTATTGCTAATGATTATTTTTCTGCTTAAGAAATTCATAGCATTGATGTTTCTACGGAATATAATGAATATATTAGAATCAGGGAGTTTAAAAAATTACTAAAACTATATAACGAAGATGCATGGAGTTTCAATACGTGTGTGTGTGTGTATGTGGTAAGTACGTGTGTGTGTATGTGTATGTGTGTGCGTATGTGTGTGTGTGTGCGTGTGTGCTGCCATATTATGCAGGGCATCTTTTATTGGATTTATATCATTTTTTTTTATTAGTCTTTATTATTGCAGCTCTGACATACGCAGAACCACTTACAATGTTACTGATATATCATCTATATATCTTTATTATGTTCTTCATATCTTCAACCAATGATATGAAGCAGCCATCTTTTGCCACAAAGGCTGTTTGTTTATCCTTTTCACACGACGTAAACAAGGATTTATGTGCACGCGCAAGCACCGCATCATATACGCTGAGTGTATGATAGCCATTGAGATGTTTGACTCACTGCGCATTCGAACCACTGAGCCATCTCGCCGGCCAGCATGCGACAACTTACGTCGTCTACTCATTATCCAACCCCGAAAGGATGGACGGCTGGGTTGACCGGGAGTCGGCTACCCGGATGAACCTGTAGAAACTGCAGAATTCGAACCCGGGTTGTGGAAGTGGTAGACAGACACGCTAACCACTCGGCCACGAGACCCCTAAAATCATGCAAAAATGTTCTCATCTCTTCTCTCTGCTAATGGAGCTCTGGTCTGCTCATTTTTTTGTTGTTTTGTTTGCGTTACTCTGTGTATCTGTGTGTATGTATCTGTGTTTGCGTGTGTGTCTGTGTGTGTAGGCGTGTGTGCGTGTGTATAGTGTGTGTGTGTCAGTGTGTGTTTTAATTAGCACGTGCGTATCTATATCCCACTAAAAAAATTTCTTGAACCTTCGTATTGTTACAAAATAGACGGCAAAAAGTTGGTATTGGAGGAAGTTTCTCCAACTCGAGCAATGTTACAAGTGGGATTCCTCAAGGATCCGTATTAGGACCGTTGTTATTTGTAATGTACATAACGATATTGATCTAGGAATAAAGTCTAAAATTTCAAAATTTGCAGTTGACACCAGCCTATGTGCTGTTGTAGACGACGATGAAGATATTGAATGTCTAGCATGCGATTAGCAAAAAATATGCAAATGGGCAGAGGATTGGCAGATGATATTTAACGCTAAAAAATGTGCAGTCATAAATATGGGAGCGAACAACAAGGCAAATGTATTCAAACTCGGAGACACACCACTAAAATATGTAGAGGAGGAAAAGGATCTAGGGGTGATAATTCTTCGGAATGGTAAGACAGCGCGGTAATGCATCGAGGCAGCTAAAAGTGAAAACAGGGCTCTGGGTATGATAAAGAAAACAGTAAAAAGCAGAAATATGATATATAGAGCATTGGTTTGATCTGAGTTTGAGTACTCTGTTTAGCTTTGGAATCCACATTTACAAAAAGACGAACATATGCTCGAAAATATTCAAAGGAGGGCAACGTAAATGATAGAGGAGTGTCGCGGTATGCCATATAAAGACAGATTAAAAGTTTGTCGATTGACAACATCAGGAAAGAAAAGGACAAGGGGAGATTTGATTCAGACAAACAAAATAATCACTATGAAGAAAAATTTGGAATCAGCGAAATTTTTTTTTAGCTTAAGATGTACAGTAAAACAAAGGGGCCATAAATATAAGATCTTTAAAAAAAGGGGCCATAAATATAAGATCTTTAAAAAAAGGGGCCATAAATATAAGATCTTTAAAAAAAGGGGCCATAAATATAAGATCTTTAAAAAAAGCTCGGAGTCGAGAGAGCAAAAATTTTTTAGTTGCAGAGTTGTCAACGAGTGGAACAAACTGGGAGACGAAATAATATGCGCAGAAACAACTGATAAACTTGGCAAAACTAGAATATTAAAAAAAGTCTCAGTGGTCCTGTCACAGACTTAGTCTTCTTGGATCACTATTAAAAATCTTTGTTACGTTACGTTACGTTATGTTACGTTAAGTTATGTTATGTTAATGACTTCTAGGTTCATTGGTGACTTGCGACTGCATTTTCTTTTTGTCCGCAAGTTAAAATTCGCATTCAAAATATAATTTTCTTCTATTTCAGTTCGCAAATTTCAATGCTCTGCCAATTATGGGGTATATCTCAATATATGCTTCAAATGATTTATTTACTTGGCACTTGCTGCAGCCAATTTTTTTGAAGCGATGAAAAAATTTTAAATTGTTACTGTTCTCTCAAATTTTCCTACGACTGCACTGCGACGAAGTTGTACAATGAGATAGATCTATCACAGGTCTGGTTACAATGAGATCTATGGGAGATTTTCTTACAATGAGATTTATCGTTAACAAAAAAATATGGTTCTATCATACATGTCAGAGCAGTAATTAAAATATTTCATATTTAAAATTAAGCATTTGTCTAGATGACTTAGTTTAGTCTGGTAACATCAGTGAAAAAATTAACTCTACAATTGAAGTCAAACTCCTGCGCATCTCTCCGCCTATCTGCGTTCAACAAACACAAAAATCAAACCGTAAAAGCACGAACAATTGATTGAATGGACAAACATGCAAACAGACTCTGGCTAGCATACATAAATTATTTTCCTGTTATGAATTCTACCGAATTCGGTATAATTCATACAATACTGTATAAAATATGGTCTCCTTCCACCTATATATATATATAAATATTAATAAATAAATACACGTATTATATATTTGTATAATAATATTGGTACACATACAAAATATATAATGATTTTGTTGACGTGTGGATGGCTGCTGATTCAACGAATGGATCAAATATTTTGCATGAATTTTAGTTTCAAGCACTTCTATCTAATCTTATTGATCACAAATCTGGAAACATTTGGTGAGAGTTACTTAAAATTTAAATATTTATTCACCCACACCAATTGCGTAGAGCTAGTTAAATATATTTACAATCATCATAAAATCACCTAACATGTATTGCAAATGTATTATAAAAGGCAATGTACACGAAAAAACCCAGCGAATCAGTTGTACTTGCAACAGTGCGACGAAATGTGAAGAAAGATTAAAAGAAAGAGCACGACACATGCCTCTCTGATGAATATTTAAATTAAATGATTGGAGGATGATGAGGGGATGGAAGCGAATGGATGTTAAAAGTTTAGCCACTGTTGTATTCAACAATGTTTGAGGATTAACATCTAATGCCGCAATTGTATCTGTGTTTCTTTGTATGTATGTATACTTTTCATTGTGAGTATGCAACTGATACATGATGATGGTGGCGATGTGTGTGATGATGATGGTGATGTGTGTGATGATGATGAAGATGTTGATGATGATAATGATGATGATGGTGGTGGTAATGATGATGGTGATGATGATGATGGTGATGATGATGATGGTGATGATGATGGTGTGGATGTGCGTGTGATCGTAAGACCGAAGACCATAAAAATATAATTATGTAAATAACAAAAGAAAACAAAATTTTGATAAAAAAAGACGACTATGACGATTGTATTTGTGAGAATAGTAAAGAAAGTTATAGATGATAATAGTCGCGAGAGTAATGATTATGATGGGGAAGACGATGATGATAATAGCGATAATAGTAATTAAAATGATATTGGTGATAACGTTGGACGTAATGATGAAAATGATGACAATATTGAACCTGCTAAGGACAATTAGATGAATTTTTGAAAATTGTGATGATGTTTGTGATAGTAACAACGATAATAGTGATGAAGATTGTGATAATATTAGTGATAATATGAGATTCAATGACTAAGACGATAGTGATATTGGTGAAAAATAAGAATATGTAATGATAAAGAGACGGCAGCGATGGCCAAATATACGTGAATAATGAACCTAATAACAAAAGTTACTGTGATAATCGTGAGGAAAATGATAAAGAAGAAAAAAAAGATAATTTGGTGATGACGATAACGATGATGAAGACGACAATAATGCCATTTGTCAGAATAACTATTGTACATAATAAATGAAACAACGAAAGCAAAGATACCCATGCATAATAATGAGAAAATGTATTTTAAAAATTCATTATGCCAACGAAACTAAACAACAAACAAAGCAAAACCAATTGAAATCAAATACTTACTAAATAAACAAACATTAACATTACACATATTAATCTTCAAAATATAATTATAAATACTCAAAATTACAGTAAAAAACAACAAAAAACTCATTAACGCTACTAACAAACAACAACAACAAACATATAAAAAAGAAGATATCCAGCGAAATACATTTATATATATGACATCGATCGAGAAAGGCACTGTTGTGGAAGAAATAGGCACGAAATTCACTGCATGACAAAAAATGAGTTACGCTCAAAAAGTTGTCGCATCATTTGTGTGGGTATTTGTTGTAATATTAGTAACGGTATCAGCGTATTATTACTATTATTATTATTATATTATTATTATTGTCTGTATTGTTATTAATAATATTAAACATTTTATTATTAGTAATAGAAGTAGTAATAGTAGTAGTAGAAGTAGTAATAGTAGTAGTAGAAGTAGTAGTAGTGGTAATAATACTATTAGTGGTAGTAGTAGTAGTAGTAGCAATAAAAAAAGTAGAAGTAGTTGGGAGATATCAAAAAAGTTAGAACTACTTTTGTACTATTAGTATTTTCGTAGTAGTAACAGTATCAGTAGTAGTAGTAGTAGTAGTTGTTGTTGTTGTTGTTGTAGTAGTAGTTGTTGTTGTAGTAGTAGTGGTAGTGGTAGTAGTAGTAGCCAAAACGACGGTTGCAAATATTTTTGTGAGCGTCTTATGATAGGGGCAAAATAGCTAGATCTGGGAATTATTATACACGCAATGCAAGGATAAGCGAAAAAACATTGAAATCATGGAGTCTTATAGGACGTAAAAAAACTAACCCAAAAAAAACTAACCCCAAAAAATGTTATTTACAATAATTGTAATTGATAATAGATTTACAATAATTGTAACTGATAATAAATTTGCAATAATTGTATTTGATAATAGATTTATAATAATTGTAACTGATAATAATTTTACAATAATTGTAACTGATAATAGATTTACAATAATTGTAACTGATAATAAATTTGCTAGCGACGTTTTAGCTGTTTTTTCACAAATTTTTTACTGTCCTAATATTTGTAAAAACTACAAACTATAAACTACCAGTATTACTATTTTTATACTACTACTGCTTTTATTGCTACTTGTTCTACTTCTATAAATACTACTACTTCCAGTAACGCTACTACTTCTACTACTGATGCTGCTGTTGCTGCTACTGCCATTACTTCTACTACTTCTGATACTATTATCATTGTTACTACTAATATTATTGCCTATACTAAAAATACTACTATTAATGCTACCACTACTAGCAATAATAACGACAATAATAATAACAACAACAACAACAATAATAATAATAATAACAATAATAATAATAATAACAAGAACAAGAACAATAATAAAAACACATCCAAAGTGTTGGTTAGTACAGCGACATAAATGTAATCTCCACTGTACCTCTATCACAAGTGCAAATAAAACTGCACACGAACAGCAAACAGATTTTTTTATTTTACTGCCAAAATTAAAAACAATAAAATCCAAAAGAAATAAATAAATAAATGAAACAAATGAATAAACAAAGCAAATGAATGAATAAAACCAATGGAAAAATAGAATAAATTCATAGTGTGAGACATCAAGACGCGTGAGTAACAGACAGTTACTAAGACCAGGACATGATGTAGGAAGAAGTTTCTCACTACAAGCGCCGAGCCAACATCACGAAGACATGTTTTTCTTTTTCTCATATCAATTTTGTTACTGCAGATGCTGTATCGAGCAGAAAATTTGTGAAGCCGCTACTACTACTGCTGCTACTGCTGCTACTAATGCTACTGTTACTACTACTACAACGCAATGTATCGGATGTGTGGATTCATGTGTATTCAAATGTGATGTGTATGTGAGTGTGTATGTGCGTATGTGTGTGCGTGTGTGTGCGTGTGTGCGTGATTCCTCTAAAAAAAATTGTAGAATTTAACATATTTTTTTAAGTTTTGTAATCGCAATCATGGATTGTTTTCAATAGCAGACCTCAAAATGGCAACCTTTTAATTATGATACGAATAATTAGGAAAATTATTTGCGCAGATAAATTATTTGTCTGTTTTAGAGTGCGTAGATGCCGTGATCAGATGGAATTGCGTTGTTTCGTCTCATATAAATTCAATTATTTTCAATGCTGTTGTATATAGCTGCAAAGAGAAGCACGTACGTGTGTACATGTATGTTTGTGTGGGTGCGTATGTGTGTGTAGTTACATGTATGTTTGTGTGGGTGCGTATGTTTGAGTAGTTGTTGCTATGCATGTCTGTGTATATGAATTTACATTATATCAGTTACAGTCTAATAAAAATCTACAGTACCGTGAGCAAATAAATAAATTGATACACCGTAGGATTGACAAATTTTTAAGAATTTAAAATTTTAGTACCATTAAATATAAGTGCTACTAAAGATGTACAAACCTCTAAAGTTGTACGTACGTAGCACTAAGTGTGAGTAAGTACCACACTAAGTACAAAAGTAAAAGTACACGCCCGATTGCGCAATCACATGTGAGGAGCATGTTGCCAACGAGTCATTTCGTTACTTGAATGGTAATGTATTCCTGAATTCTACTTACTATGCTAGCGCAGTTTATCTATTATTGTATGTTATTTTATTATAAATTTTAAAAACATTCTCTTATAATGTATACTTGTTTGTCAATTGTACTTGAAGAAAAATTATTTGTAATATTATTGAATTTGAATTTAAGGATTTTTAAATTAAGCAAATACAAATAATTACATAATTTCAATATAAGTTAAAACTATAATTTAGATTATAAAATTTACTAAAACAAAAAAATACTTGTAGTTTGGTGCTAAAAAAACAAAGAAAATGTTTTGGGCCTTATTTCGGTATTAAAGTGGGCTCATAAACGTCAAGCACAAATATATCTGATTATTTTCATATGAAGGAATTGTCATCTGATTATCATTTAACATAACATTAACATTTAACATGTAGTCGTTTGTCAAAACCTTTGTAATGTACTGAAAATGAATTTTAAAAAATATATTATTATTATTATTATTATTATTATTATTATTATTATTATTATTATAGATATTTTTTTAAAATGTAGCCTGATTTTTTCTTGAAGGCATTTCATCGTGAATGCCAAAGAAGAAACGCAGGAGTGAGCCAATATAAGTTTAATGGAGTGAATGTATGAGATGTATGTGTTGGTGGGTTGGTGAAAAAATCTGAGCGTTGGGTGGTTTGGTGATGGAAATCTATGTAGCGGGTGGTTTGCTGGTTTGAGTTTTGGTTGCAAAAATTATTTTAAATTTGAGAATTAAACGATTAGTAAAAGAAATGATTTTATATTTAATGACAAAAAAGGTAATAAATAAATATTTTTTCATTTTTCATTTTTGTTTATTCTCCATTTCTTCATTTACCATTCCCACCTCCTCCTCTCCTTAAAAAATGCACGGCGTCTAATAGGAAGGAATTGTGTTTGTAATAAGAAGTTAGCACGTGGGAAGGGGCAGAAATGCATTACAATGCAATGAACGTTCAAAACATTTCTGGTGCAGTCGGTGTTCCCGTGAACATGTGTAAGCAACATGAAAATATAATAATATATGAAACACAAAGAATTTCTTTGCTCAAAATAATAAATAATTTGAAATAATATTTGTTTGAATAATTGAAGATAATATTAATTAATCCAACATGAAGAAATTATTCTCATTTATCACACACGCACACACACAGACAGTCATTCACACACATTCACATACACACATCACACCATACAAAGATACGCACGCACGCACACGCAAACACAAAAACGCACGCACTTACATATTCACGCATGTGTAAACGTGTGATAAAAATGTTTCTCGGCTATTCAGAAATTTAAAATATTCCCTGGCTTCAAAAAAAAACTTCAGAAATAATTCAATGTGTTTACATGCTTAAATAAATATATGTATCTATTATTCATTCATTATTTATTCATCCATTCATTCATTTATTCATTCACTTATACAATAAATCAATACAAATGTGCACCGAACAAATCCTATAACCACAAGCTCATCAACCCACGTATAACAAATGTATCCAGCCACACATGCATTTACACAAATAAATTTAATTTTTTATTTATAAATTTTATCAAATCATTACTGAAACATGCAAAACAACATAAAATCTTGAAGAATGAAATGATATGAAGGCCAAAAAAATTGAGCCCATAAAAACCAACTGGTTTGTATGGGCTCAATTACCAAATCCTCGTTAACTAATACAGAAAATGATTGATATCGATAAACTTCATTACATTCACCAGTGTAATAATTACTCCCACCAAACAAAGGACACATTTAAACAAGCTTTCAGACACACACAAACTCACAGACACACACACACACACACACACACACACACATAGAAAGAGAAAAAAATAGCAAGCGAGACCAATAAACTTGCCTCGGCCATGAACATCCAATGAAGGACAGCGTTACAATTGCGCTCAAATTTCTTGCGGTTATAAATGTATCAGTGGCTGATGTCTGAATGTATAATAAGGAAAAAAGAAGTTGTAGTAGTAGTTGTTGTAATAGTCGTCGTAGTAGTAGTAGTAGTAGTAGTAGCAGCAGTAGTAGTAGTGTTAACCATAAGAGCAGTAACAATGGCGTGAATATAAAAATGTAAATTACATTCAAGTTTTAATGTAATAAAATTTGATTTCATGCACCTTTAAGTACAGCAAGATAGGCACAACGGCAACAAACACATCACCAACCCAGGAGGCACATCAGCAACACAGCCACCGCATCCTACTGACCAACATTATGGCAGTTGAAGACACAAAAAGCGTACACACACAACCTCGAACACGCAAGCAGGCAAAGAAAGGTGTAGGGAAAACTTTGAACACAAGTAACCACATACAATAATAAAGTATTACAAATAAAAATACACAAATATACAAAGGTTGTACAATTGTTCGTACAGTCACACAAATAAAATCTAACCAAACATAACAAAAGCACAAAAAACCGACAAACATAGAAACATAAATAATACAGAAAACATACCAAAAAATACAAAACAAAAAATACAAACAAGCAAACATTGTGAAAGCAGTCTGTGCATAAGCGTTCACATAAATAAAATATAATTCAATACAACGTAACTAACACGGCAGAACGCAATGCAAAAATATTCTTACAATAACTCCCTGAAACACACGCGCAATTCAGTTCTTTTAGAGCCAGTCAGCCAAATCATTTTCATTCTTCTTGTCATCTTCATGTTTTCATCAAGTCATCACATTATCACGTCATCTTCATCAGTTGCTCTTCATCAGTTGCTCTTCATCAGTTCCTCTTCATCAGTTCCACGTCATCAGTTGCTCTTCATCAGTTCCTCTTCATCAGTTCCTCTTCATCAGTTCCTCTTCATCAGTTCCTCTTCATCAGTTGCTCTTCATCAGTTCCTCTTCATTAGTTCTTCTTCATCAATTCCTCTTCATCAGCTCCTCTTCATCAGCTCGTATCACCATCACATCACGTCATCTTCATCAGGTAGGCACTCATCATTTTTACTAATTTATCATTTTTCGTTTATGCTGTCATCACATCAATCTTATAACATCATAATTGAAAAAGGCATACGTTGATGTAAATATATTAGTGTAGATATAGATCTGTATGTCTGGATGTGTGTGTACGCTTGCATAGTTGCATCTGCAGTGCACGTGGCTGTGAGCATTAAATAAATATCTGTCTCCTGTTATCAACGCATGGATCCGAATAAATTCAGACACGTCTGTGTTCCCGAAATACGCTATTGACGCGTACAAATGAGTTTGCGTGTGCAATTGTATGTACAACTACATGTGCAACTGTATGTACAACTGTGTGTACAGTTGCAAATACAACTCTGTCTACAACCGTATAAACAACAGTGTGTACAATTGTATAAACAAATGTGTGTATACCTTTGTGTAAATGTCTCTATTCATGTACGTGTGTTGTGTATGATTACTTTGGAGTTGTTACTGCTTATATTTATTTATTTTTGTTTAAGAAAGATTTTTCATCAACATGCAAAAAAATATTTTGCATTGTATTATGTGTTTGTCCTTTAAACGTTAGTATGATATTATTGTCATTTTTTTAAATTGCAACGAAAACGACGACTACAACAACGATGACGACGACAACAACAACGACGAAACATCAACAACACCAACAAAAACTTCTTTGGACTTCCGGCAAAAAAGTTTCAATCAAGAAAACGGACACAGAGTCAGCTGGCACAAAACAAACTAGCAAACGTGTGAAAAAAAACCGTGAAACAAAAAATACCAACAAAAAAATAAAAACAGACAACAAACAAATCAAAAACACAAAAAAATATATGTATGAAATATTAAAACAAACAAGCACATACAAATACAAAAAACACATAACAACGAATCGCAAAACAAACATAAAAAACATACAAAACAATGAAAATAAACAACAATAACAGAGACATCGGAGATTGCTCAAAATAAAACAACAACAACAAAATCATCAACAATAGAAACAACAACATGATGACAATTAAAAGCACAGCAAGACATCAACATTGAAACAACAACAACAACAAAATCATCAACAACGTAAGCAAGACAACAACAACAACAACACACAACAAACAAACAAACATAACGACACCATAACAGCCAAAATAACAAACAGCCTATCACACGAGTGAAACTTATTCTCAAAGCAACAGATATTGTATCACGTATTCATTCAGTTGTTTGCAATAAAATTACTTTTTACTATCTATTATTATCATTATTATTAAATTTATTATTATTTCTAACGTTATCATTGTTATTATTTCTATTATTTATTAATTAACAGCAGTAGTAGTTGTTGTAGTTGTAGTAGTAGTAGTAGTAGTAGTAAGAGTAGTGGTGGTAGTAGTAAAAGAAGCAGCAACAGTAGTTAGATTAGTACTTGTAATATTGGTAGTTTTAGCAAAATTCATCCATTTTTATATAGTGTTGATAGTCTTGGATATATATATATATATATATATATATATATATATATATATATATATATATATATTTCTAACAAAGATAAAAATAGCAAGAAAACAATAACAAACGAAAAAAAAATTAAAAATTAAAATAATAACTAAAACAACAACAATAATAATAATAACAATAATAATAAAAAATTAATAATGAGAATAATAATAAGGATAGCGCCGTCTTAACAACTGTTTGATTGCTTTCGGCCTGATTTTATTGCCAGTTACCAGAGTTTATATGATCATTTTGTTGTTATGTCGATTCACTTTTCATTCGTTCGTTGATGACGTCATGAGTTGAGTTGCTGATGCTGCTGTTGTTGTTGTGTGACGTTGTTTTGTTTGATTGGATGGTCGGTTAGCTAACTGGCTGGTCGGTTTTTCGGTCGGTCTGTCGGTTGGTCAGTTAGTCGATTGATTGATTGATTGATTGATTGATTGATTGATTGATTGATTGATTGATTGATTGATTGATTGATTGATTGATTGATTGATTGATTGATTGATTGATTGATTGATTGATTGATTGATTGATTGATTGATTGATTGATTGATTGATTGATTGATTGATTGATTGATTGATTGATTGATTGATTGATTGATTGATTGATTGATTGATTGATTGATTGATTGATTGATTGATTGATTGATTGATTGATTGATTGATTGATTGATTGATTGATTGATTGATTGATTTATTGATTGATTGATTGATTGATTGATTGATTGATTGATTGATTGATTGATTGATTGATTGATTGATTGATTGATTGATTGATTTATTGATTGATTTATTGATTGATTGATTTATTGAGGTGGGTTGGTTGGTCGGTTGGTTAGTTAGCCGAAAAAACCCAAGCGAGCACCGTCTATCAGTTGTTAAGTTTGTGAAATGTTTCGTTTTATTATTTGACTTGTGATAATTTTTAACTAAATATTAAATAATAACAAAAACCTATCATTCCATCTATTAATTCTTTTTTTTCAATTTAATCAAATGTTTTGTCTTTTGTTTAAAAGTTAAAAATGCATGTTTCCATTATGTTCGATGCTCAGTTCACATTTACTAGCTTTCCCGAAACAATGACATAATTTCAAATTTGAAAATTCTAAACGTTTTTTTGCTTACACATTAATGTTATCTTTGTTATTTTATTGATGTCATCTGTGGGTTTTTAAGTTGTTGTTGTTTGTTTGTTGGTATTATATGCGGTCGGTAACATAAACTGCAATGTAACCATTCGTTCGTTCATTTAATTTCAGTAGTTCCTATAAAACGTTACCAATGTTAAATGTTGAAATATGGTTCATTTTTTAATAAATAGGATATAAATAACGTCAAATAAATAGTTTAGAATAAGTTAATCAATATCAAGCAGATCAACATAATGTTATCAACGAATCAACATAATGTAATCAACATATCAACCTTTTACAATCGCAATTGTAGAGTCGAATTGTAGAAGGAACAACACGGCAAGTTTCAAAATCCATTGAAACGTTATTGTAGTTTTTGTTGTTGTTGCAGTTGTTGAAAATGTCGTAAATTTTTCAAACTTGTTGGCTTTTGATTTGGATGCAAATTTCGTAAATAAAGTTAAATCGGCCATTGAATCGGCTGCTGGTTTTGCTGGCTTTGATATTGTTGTTGTTGGTGTTGTTATTGTTGTTGTTGATGTTGTTATTAATGTTGATTTTATGGACGATTTCGTTTTGGCCAAATTTAATGACATTAATTTGTTTCGCGTTAAATGTACGGAATCTTTTATTGATGTTGTTAATATTTCTGATGTTTTTAACGTAACTTTTATCCAATTTTTTGATGATGTCAGTAACTTTAATGTTACGAAACATGATGACATCAATTTTATACAGTGTAATTGGAGGATAAAAGATAGAAAGAAAATACGTTTACTACTCATCCACCATAATAATAATATTATTATTATTTTTTTTATTTTTGTTATTATTTTTATTATTATTACTATCATTAAAATAGTTGTCGGATTTGCTGTTGGTATTGCCTTTAATGCATAATTTTGAAATCTGAAAATAATCTCACCTAGAAACTTTTTTGCAGGTTTTATTACGCATCTCGCTACTCGCCTATCATTAGCTGACATATTGCTAATTATGCTTGTTGATGTTATTGATGTTGCTAATGATTTAGTTAGTGCTGTAGTCAGCTTAAGTTTTGTTAAAATGGCTGTTATAAATGTTGTCATACCAGATGTTTTGTCTGGTTTTTCGGTGTTTTTTAGTAAAGTCTTGATGATATATATTGTTGTTGATGTTATTGATGTCATTTCTATACTTTTAAGAAATAACATTAATACAGCTGCTGCATTTGATGGCAAAATATATGGAAATGACATCATGCAAATTGTTTGACGTGTAGTTATTTTTAATGTAATTTTTTTTGCGTATGTTGTGCATGATTTTAA